>NC_083446.1:15000-21550 GCF_020745735.1 Hemiscyllium ocellatum | reverse complement strand
CCTTCGAAGGCGTGACAGTCGGCGGAACCGCCGGATCAAATCCGGCTGAGCTACCCGGCTTGAAAGCCCCAAAGTCGGTATGAGCTGTCAGGTCCACTCCCATCCCCGTTTGGACCACTTCCCAACTTAGGAAATTCACCAAATTCGGCCTGAACTCAGAGGACAGGCCCCCCTCGAAGGCCAGGAATTCGGCAGAACCGCCGGGTCAAATCCGGCTGAGCTACCCGGCCCGAAGCCTCAAAGTCGGTAAGAGCTGTCAGGTTCACTCCCATCCCCGTTTGGACCACTTCCCGACTTAGGAAATTCACCAAATTCGGCCGGAACTCAGAGGACAGTCCCCCCTCGAAGGCGTGACAGTCGGCGGAACCGCCGGGTCAGATCCGGCTGGGTTACCCGGCTTGGAAGCCTCAAAGTCGGTATGAGCTGTCAGGTGCACTCCCATCCCCGTTTGGACCACTTCCCGACTTAGGAAATTCACCAAATTCGGCCTGAACTCAGAGGACAGTCCCCGCTCGAAGGCGTGACAGTCGGCAGAATCGCCGGGTCAAATCCGGCTGAGCTACCCGCACCCGAAGCCTCAAAGTCGGTATGAGCTGTCAGGTTCACTCCCATCCCCGTTTGGACCACTTCCCGACTTAGGAAATTCGCCAAATTCGGCCTGAACTTATACAACAGTCCCCCCTCGAAGGCGTGACAGTCGGTAGAACCGCCGGATCAAATCCGGCTGAGCTACCCGGCTTGGAAGCCCCAAAGTCGGTATGAGCTGTCAGGTTCACTCCCATCCCCGTTTGGACCACTTCCCGACTTAGGAAATTCACCAAATTCGGCCTGAACTCAGAGGACAGGCCCCCCTCGAAGGCGTAGAAGTCGGCAGAACCGCCGGATCAAATCCGGCTGAGCTACCCGGCCCCGAAGCCTCAAAGTCGGTATGAGCAGTCAGGTTCAGTCCCATCCCAGTTTGGGCCATTTCCCGACTTAGGAAATTCGCCAAATTCGGCCTGAACTTATACAACAGTCCCCCCCTCGAAGGCGTGACAGTCGGTAGAACCGCCGGGTCAAATCCGGCTGAGCTACCCGATTTGGAAGCCTTCAAGACAAAACCCATCCGGCAATGCCACTCAAAAAGGGCCCAAATTCAGAAACACCCCCTTCAAAAGGTACCACTTCCTCGGAGACACTACCGGGACACGCTCCGCTCGGCGAAAATTAAGCCCCCACCACTAACTGAAGCCAACCGCAGCCCCAACTTCAACGGAGAAATCAGTAACCAATTCAAAAATGCACTTGGTTACTGACTTCTACTGACTCAAAAATATTCTAAGTGTCGCTGGTTACTGATTTGTACTGACTAAAAAATATTTAAGTGTCAGTGGTTACTGATTTGTACTGCTTCAAAAATATTCTAAGTGTCAGTGGTTACTGATTTGTACTGACTGAAAAATTTTCTAACCGCCGGGTCAAATCCGGCCGGGCCAGCCGGCTTGGAAGCCTCAAGGTCGGTATGAGCTGTCAGATTCAACCCCATCACCATTTGGACCACTTCCCGACATAGGAAATTCACCAAATTCGGCCTGAACTCAGAGGGCAGGCCCCCCTCGAAGGCCAGGCATTCGGCAGAACCGCCGGGACAAATACGACTGTGCTACCCGGCCCCGAAGCCTCAAAGTCGCTATGAGCAGTTAGGTTCACTCCCAACCCCGTTTGGACCACGTCCCGACTTAGGAAATTCACCAAATTCGGCCTGAACTTAGACAACAGTCCCCCCTCGAAGGCGTGACAGTCGGCGGAACCGCCGGATCAAATCCGGCTGAGCTACCCGTCTTGGAAGCCCCAAAGTCGGTATGAGCTGTCAGGTTCACTCCCATCCCCGTTTGGACCACTTCCCGACTTAGGAAATTCACCAAATTCGGCCCGAACTTAGAGGAGAGTCCCCCCTCGAAGGCGTGACAGTCGGCGGAACCGCCGGATCAAATCCGGCTGAGCTACCCGGCTTGGAAGCCCCAAAGTCGGTATGAGCTGTCAGGTCCACTCCCATCCCCGTTTGGACCACTTCCCAACATAGGAAATTCACCAAATTCGGCCTGAACTCAGAGGGCAGGCCCCCCTCGAAGGCCAGGCATTCGGCAGAACCGCCGGGTCAAATCCGACTGTGCTACCCGGCCCCGAAGCCTCAAAGTCGGTATGAGCAGTCAGGTTCAGTCCCATCCCAGTTTGGGCCATTTCCCGACTTAGGAAATTCACCAAATTCGGCCTGAACTCAGAGGACAGCCCCCCCTCGAAGGCGTGGAAGTCGGCAGAATCGCCGGGTCAAATCCGGCTGAGCTACCCGGCCCCGAAGCCTCAAAGTCGGTAAGAGCTGTCAGGTTCACTCCCATCCCCGTTTGGACCACTTCCCGACTTAGGAAATTCACCAAATTCGGCCGGAACTCAGAGGACAGTCCCCCCTCGAAGGCGTGACAGTCGGCGGAATCGCCGGGTCAGATCCGGCTGGGTTACCCGGCTTGGAAGCCTCAAAGTCGGTATGAGCTGTCAGGTGCACTCCCATCCCCGTTTGGACCACTTCCCGACTTAGGAAATTAACCAAATTCGGCCTGAACTCAGAGGACAGTCCCCGCTCGAAGGCGTGGAAGTCGGCAGAATCGCCGGGTCAAATCCGGCTGAGCTACCCGCACCCGAAGCCTCAAAGTCGGTATGAGCTGTCAGGTTCACTCCCATCCCCGTTTGGACGACTTCCCGACTTAGGAAATTCGCCAAATTCGGCATGAACTTATACAACAGTCCCCCCCTCGAAGGCGTGACAGTCGGTAGAACCGCCGGATCAAATCCGGCTGAGCTACTCGGCTTGGAAGCCCCAAAGTCGGTATGAGCTGTCAGGTCCACTCCCATCCCCGTTTGGACCACTTCCCGACTTAGGAAATTCACCAAATTCGGCCTGAACTCAGAGGACAGGCCCCCCTCGAAGGCGTGAAGTCGGCAGAACCGCCGGATCAAATCCGGCTGAGCTACCCGGCACCGAAGCCTCAAAGTCGGTATGAGCTGTCAGGTTCACTCCCATCCCCGTTTGGACCACTTCCCGACTTAGGAAATTCGCCAAATTCGGCCTGAACTTTTACAACAGTCCCCCCTCGAAGGCGTGACAGTCAGTAGAACCGCCGGATCAAATCCGGCTGAGCTACCCGCACCCGAAACCTCAAAGTCGGTATGAGCTGTCAGGTTCACTCCCATCCCCGTTTGGACCACTTCCCGACTTAGGAAATTCGCCAAATTCGGCCTGAACTTATACAACAGTCCCCCCTCGAAGGCGTGACAGTCGGTAGAACCGCCGGATCAAATCCGGCTGAGCTACCCGGCTTGGAAGCCCCAAAGTCGGTATGAGCTGTCAGGTTCACTCCCATCCCCGTTTGGACCACTTCCCGACTTAGGAAATTCACCAAATTCGGCCTGAACTCAGAGGACAGGCCCCCCTCGAAGGCGTAGAAGTCGGCAGAACCGCCGGATCAAATCCGGCTGAGCTACCCGGCCCCGAAGCCTCAAAGTCGGTATGAGCAGTCAGGTTCAGTCCCATCCCAGTTTGGGCCATTTCCCGACTTAGGAAATTCGCCAAATTCGGCCTGAACTTATACAACAGTCCCCCCTCGAAGGCGTGACAGTCGGTAGAACCGCCGGGTCAAATCCGGCTGAGCTACCCTATTTGGAAGCCTTCAAGACAAAACCCATCCGGAATGCCACTCAAAAAGGGCCCAAATTCAGAAACACCCCCTTCAAAAGGTACCACTTCCTCGGAGACACTACCGGGACACGCTCCGCTCGGCGAAAATTAAGCCCCCACCACTAACTGAAGCCAACCGCAGCCCCAACTTCAACGGAGAAATCAGTAACCAATTCAAAAATGCACTTGGTTACTGACTTCTACTGACTCAAAAATATTCTAAGTGTCGCTGGTTACTGATTTGTACTGACTAAAAAATATTTTAAGTGTCGCTGGTTACTGATTTGTACTGACTGAAAAATATTCTAAGTGTCAGTGGTTACTGATTTGTACTGCTTCAAAAATATTCTAAGTGTCAGTGGTTACTGATTTGTACTGACTGAAAAATTTTCTAACCGCCGGGTCAAATCCGGCCGGGCCAGCCGGCTTGGAAGCCTCAAGGTCGGTATGAGCTGTCAGATTCAACCCCATCACCATTTGGACCACTTCCCGACATAGGAAATTCACCAAATTCGGCCTGAACTCAGAGGGCAGGCCCCCCTCGAAGGCCAGGCATTCGGCAGAACCGCCGGGACAAATACGACTGTGCTACCCGGCCCCGAAGCCTCAAAGTCGGTATGAGCAGTTAGGTTCACTCCCAACCCCGTTTGGACCACGTCCCGACTTAGGAAATTCACCAAATTCGGCCTGAACTTAGACAACAGTCCCCCCTCGAAGGCGTGACAGTCGGCGGAACCGCCGGATCAAATCCGGCTGAGCTACCCGTCTTGGAAGCCCCAAAGTCGGTATGAGCTGTCAGGTTCACTCCCATCCCCGTTTGGACCACTTCCCGACTTAGGAAATTCACCAAATTCGGCCCGAACTTAGAGGAGAGTCCCCCCTCGAAGGCGTGACAGTCGGCGGAACCGCCGGATCAAATCCGGCTGAGCTACCCGGCTTGGAAGCCCCAAAGTCGATATGAGCTGTCAGGTCCACTCCCATCCCCGTTTGGACCACTTCCCAACATAGGAAATTCACCAAATTCGGCCTGAACTCAGAGGGCAGGCCCCCCTCGAAGGCCAGGCATTCGGCAGAACCGCCGGGACAAATACGACTGTGCTACCCGGCCCCGAAGCCTCAAAGTCGCTTTGAGCAGTTAGGTTCACTCCCAACCCCGTTTGGACCACGTCCCGACTTAGGAAATTCACCAAATTCGGCCTGAACTTAGACAACAGTCCCCCCTCGAAGGCGTGACAGTCGGCGGAACCGCCGGATCAAATCCGGCTGAGCTACCCGTCCTGGAAGCCCCAAAGTCGGTATGAGCTGTCAGGTTCACTCCCATCCTCGTTTGGACCACTTCCCGACTTTGGAAATTCACCAAATTCGGCCCGAACTTAGAGGAGAGTCCCCCCTCGAAGGCGTGACAGTCGGCGGAACCGCCGGATCAAATCCGGCTGAGCTACCCGGCTTGGAAGCCCCAAAGTCGATATGAGCTGTCAGGTCCACTCCCATCCCCGTTTGGACCACTTCCCAACATAGGAAATTCACCAAATTCGGCCTGAACTCAGAGGGCAGGCCCCCCTCGAAAGCCAGGCATTCGGCAGAACCGCCGGGTCAAATCCGACTGTGCTACCCGGCCCCGAAGCCTCAAAGTCGGTATGAGCAGTCAGGTTCAGTCCCATCCCAGTTTGGGCCATTTCCCGACTTAGGAAATTCACCAAATTCGGCCTGAACCCAGAGGACAGGCCCCCCTCGAAGGCGTGACAGTCGGCGGAACCGCCGGGTCAAATCCGACTGTGCTACCCGGCCCCGAAGCCTCAAAGTCGGTATGAGCAGTCAGGTTCAGTCCCATCCCAGTTTGGGCCATTTCCCGACTTAGGAAATTCACCAAATTCAGCCTGAACTCAGAGGACAGCCCCCCCTCGAAGGCGTGGAAGTCGGCAGAATCGCCGGGTCAAATCCGGCTGAGCTACCCGGCCCCGAAGCCTCAAAGTCGGTAAGAGCTGTCACGTTCACTCCCATCCCCGTTTGGACCACTTCCCGACTTAGGAAATTCACCAAATTCGGCCTGATCTCAGAGGACAGTCCCCCCTCGAAGGCGTGACAGTCGGCAGAATCGCCGGGTCAGATCCGGCTGTGCTACCCGGCCCTGAAGCCTCAAAGTCGGTATGAGCAGTCAGGTTCACTCCCATCCCCGTTTGGACCACTTCCCGACTTAGGAAATTCGCCAAATTCGGCCTGAACTTATACAACAGTCCCCCCTCGAAGGCGTGACAGTCGGTAGAACCGCCGGGTCAAATCCGGCTGAGCTACCCGATTTGGAAGCCTTCAAGACAAAACCCATCCGGCAATGCCACTCAAAAAGGGCCCAAATTCAGAAACACCCCCTTCAAAAGGTACCACTTCCTCGGAGACACTACCGGGACACGCTCCGCTCGGCGAAAATTAAGCCCCCACCACTAACTGAAGCCAACCGCAGCCCCAACTTCAACGGAGAAATCAGTAACCAACTCAAAAATGCACTTGGTTACTGACTTCTACTGACTCAAAAATATTCTAAGTGTCGCTGGTTACTGATTTGTACTGACTGAAAAATATTCTAAGTGTCGCTGGTTACTGATTTGTACTGCTTCAAAAATATTCTAAGTGTCAGTGGTTACTGATTTGTACTGACTGAAAAATGTTCTAACCGCCGGGTCAAATCCGGCCGGGCCAGCCGGCTTGGAAGCCTCAAGGTCTGTATGAGCTGTCAGATTCAACCCCATCGCCATTTGGACCACTTCCCGACTTAGGAAATTCACCAAATTCGGCCTGAACTCAGAGGGCAGGCCCCCCTCGAAGGCCAGGCATTCGGCAGAACCG
>NC_083445.1:32850348-32992933 GCF_020745735.1 Hemiscyllium ocellatum | reverse complement strand
ACACACTCCCCTCACATTCCCCTCACATTCCGCTCATATTCCCCTCACATTCTACTCACATTCCCCTCACATTCCCCTCACATTCCACTCACACTCTCCTCACATTCCCCTCACATTCCCCTCACACTCCCCTCACACTCCCCTCACATTCCACTCACATTCCACTCACATTCCCCTCACATTCTCCTCACACTCCCCTCAAATTCTCCTCACATTCCCATCACACTCCCCTCACATTCCCCAACATTCCCCTCACATTCCCATCACATTCCCCTCACACTCCCCTCACATTCCCCTCACATTCCCCTCACACTCCCCTCACATTCCCCACACATTCCCCTCACATTCTCCTCACACTCCCCTCACATTCCCCTCACACTCCCCTCATACTCCCCTCACATTCCCCTCACACTCTCCTCACATTCCCCTCACATTCCCCTCACATTCCCCTCACACTCCCCTCACATTCCCCTCACACTCCCCTCACACTCCCCTTACATTCCCCTCACACTCCCCTCACATTCCCCTCACACTCCCCTCACATTCCCCTCACATTCCCCTCACACTCCCCTCACATTCCCCTCACAATCCCCTCACACTCCCTCACATTCCCCTCACAATCCCCTCACATTCCCCTCACACTCCCCTCACATTCCCCTCACATTCCGCTCATATTCCCCTCACACTCTACTCACATTCCCCTCACATTCCCCTCACATTCCCCTCACATTCCACTCACACTCTCCTCACATTCCCCTCACATTCCACTCACACTCCCCTCACACTCCCCTCACATTCCCCTCACATTCCACTCACATTCCCCTCACATTCCCCTCACATTCCCCTCACATTCCACTCACATTCCACTCACATTCCCATCACATTCCACTCACATTCCCCTCACATTCCCCTCACATTCTCCTCACACTCCCCTCACATTCTCCTCACATTCCCATCACACTCCCCTCACATTCCCCAACATTCCCCTCACATTCCCATCACATTCCCCTCACACTCCCCTCACATTCCCCTCACATTCTCCTCACATTCTCCTCACATTCCCCTCACACTCCCCTGACATTCACCTCACACACCCCTCACACTCCCCTCACATTCCCCTCACATTCCCCTCACATTCCCCTCACATTCCCCTCACATTCTCGTCACACTCCCCGACATTCCCCTCACATTCCCCTCACATTCCCCTCACATTCCCCTCACACTCCCCTCACATTCCCCTCACACTCCCCTCACATTCCCCTCACATTCTCCTCACATTCTCCTCACATTCCCCGACATTCCCCTCACATTCCCCTCACACTCCCCTTACATTCTCCTCACACTCCCCTCACACTCCCCTCACATTCACCTCACATTCCCCTCACATTCCCCGACATTCCCCTCACACTCCCCTCACACTCCCCTCACACTCCCCTCACATTCCCCTCACATTCCCCGACATTCCCCTCACATTCCCCTCACATTCCCGTCACACTCCCCTCACATTCTCCTCACATTCCCCTCACATTCTCCTCACACTCCCCTCACATTCTCCTCACATTCCCCTCACACTCTCCTCACATTCCCCTCACATTCCTCTCACATTCCCCTCACATTCCCCTCACACTCCCCTCACATTCCCCTCACATTCCCCTCACACTCCCCTCACATTCCCCTCACATTCCCCTCACATTCCCCTCACAATCCCCTCACATTCCCCTCACATTCTCCTCACATTCCCCTCACACTCCCCTCACATTCTCCTCACATTCCCCTCACATTCTCCTCACACTCCCCTCACATTCTCCTCACATTCCCCTCACACTCTCCTCACACTCCCCTCACATTCCCCTCACATTCCCCTCACATTCCCCTCACACTCCCCTCACATTCCCCTCACATTCCCCTCACACTCCCCTCACATTCCCCTCACATTCCCCTCACATTCTCCTCACATTCCCCTCACATTCACCTCACATTCCCCTCACATTCCCCTCACACTCCCCTCACATTCCCCTCAAATTCCCCTCACATTCCCCGACATTCTCCTCACACTCCCCTCACATTCTCCTCACATTCCCCTCACATTCTCCTCACACTCCCCTCACATTCCCCTCACATTCCCCTCACACTCCCCTCACATTCCCCTCACATTCCCCTCACACTCCCCGACATTCCCCGCACATTCCCCTCACATTCCGCTCACATTCCCCGCACATTCCCCTCACACTACCCTCACATTCCCCTCACATTCTCCTCACATTCTCCTCACATTCCCCTCACACTCCCCTTACATTCTCCTCACACTCCCCTCACACTCCCCTCACATTCCCCTCACATTCCCCTCACATTCCCCGACATTCCCCTCACATTCCCCTCACACTCCCCTCACACTCCCCTCACACTCCCCTCACACTCCCCTCACACTCCCCCGACATTCCCCTCACATTCCCCTCACATTCCCCTCACATTCCCCTCACACTCCACTCACATTCTCCTCACATTCTCCTCACACTCCCCTCACATTCCCCTCACATTCCCCTCACACTCCCCTCACATTCTCCTCACATTCCCCTCACATTCTCCTCACACTCCCCTCACATTCTCCTCACATTCCCCTCACACTCTCCTCACACTCCCCTCACATTCCCCTCACATTCCCCTCACATTCCCCTCACACTCCCCTCACATTCCCCTCACATTCCCCTCACACTCCCCTCACATTCCCCTCACATTCCCCTCACATTCTCCTCACATTCCCCTCACATTCACCTCACATTCCCCTCACATTCCCCTCACACTCCCCTCACATTCCCCTCAAATTCCCCTCACATTCCCCGACATTCTCCTCACACTCCCCTCACATTCTCCTCACATTCCCCTCACATTCTCCTCACACTCCCCTCACATTCCCCTCACATTCCCCTCACATTCCCCTCACACTCCCCTGACATTCTCCTCACATTCTACTCACACTCCCCTCACACTCCCCTCACATTCCGCTCACATTCCCCTCACACTACCCTCACATTCTCCTCACACTCCCCTCACACTCCCCTCACATTCCCCTCACATTCTCCTCACACTCCCCTCACATTCCCCTCACACTCCCCTCACATTCCCCTCACATTCTCCTCACACTCCCCTCACACTCCCCTCACATTCCCCTCACATTCCCCTCACACTCCCCTCACATTCCACTCACATTCCCCTCACACTACCCTCACATTCTCTTCACACTCCCCTCACATTCCCCTCACACTCCCCTCACACTCCCCTGACATTCTCCTCACATTCTACTCACACTCCCCTCACACTCCCCTCACATTCCGCTCACATTCCCCTCACACTACCCTCACATTCTCCTCACACTCCCCTCACACTCCCCTCAGATTCCCCTCACATTCTCCTCACACTCCCCTCACATTCCCCTCACATTCCCCTCACATTCCCCTCACACTCCACTCCCATTCCCCTCACATCCCCTCACACTCCCCTCACGTTCCCCTCACATTCCCCTCACATTCCCCTCACATTCCCCTCACATTCTCCTCACATTCCCCTCACATTCCCCTCACACTCCCCTCAGATTCCCCTCACATTCCCCTCACATTCCACTCTCATTCCCCTCACATTCCCCTCACACTCCCCTCACATTCCCCTCACACTCCCCTCACACTCCGCTCACACTCCCCTCACACTCCCCTCACATTCCCCTCACATTCCCCTCACACTCCCCTCACACTCCCCTCACATTCCCCTCACACTCCCCTCACATTCCCCTCACATTCCCCTCACATTCCCCGCACACTCCCCTCACATTCCCCTCACATTCCCCTCACATTCACCTCACATTCCCCTCACACTCCCCTCACACTCCCCTCACACTCCCCTCACATTCTCCTCACATTCCCCTCACACTCCCCTCACACTCCCCTCACATTCTCCTCACATTCCCCTCACACTCCCCTCACACTCCCCTCACATTCCCCTCACACTCTCCTCACATTCCTCTCACATTCCCCACACATTCCCCTCACATTCCCCTCACATTCTCCTCACACTCCCCTCACACTCTCCTCACATTCCCCTCACATTCCCCTCACATTCCCCTCACACTCCACTCACATTCCCCTCACACTCCCCTCACATTCTCCTCACATTCCGCTCACATTTCCCTCACACTCCCCTCACATTCCCCTCACACTCCCCTCACATTCTCCTCACACTCCCCTCACACTCCCCCACACTCTCCTCACATTCCCCTCACATTCCCCTCACATTCCCCTCACACTCCCCTCACATTCCCCTCACACTCCCCTCACATTCTCCTCACACTCCCCTCACACTCCCCTCACACTCTCCTCACATTCCCCTCACGTTCCCCTCACGTTCCCCTCACGTTCCCCTCACATTCCCCTCACACTTCCCTCATATTCCCCTCACACTCCCCTCACATTCCCCTCACATTCCCCTCACATTCTCCTCACATTCCCCTCACACTCTCCGCACATTCCCCTTACATTCCCCTCACAATCCCCTCACATTCCCCTCACATTCCCCGACATTCCCCTCACATTCCCCTCACATTCTCCTCACATTCCCCTCACATTCCCCTCACACTCCCCTCACACTCTCCTCACATTCCCCTCACACTCCCCTCACATTCCCCTCACATTCCCCTCACATTCCCCTCACATTCCCCTCTCATTCCCCTCACATTCCCCTCACACTCCCCTCACATTCCCCCACACTCCCCTCACATTCCCCTCACACTCCCCTCACATTCCTCTCACATTCCCCTCACACTCCCCTCACATTCCCCTCACATTCCCCTCACATTCCCCTCTCATTCCCCTCACATTCCCCTCACACTCCCCTCACATTCCCCACACATTCCCCTCACATTCCCTTCGCACTCCCCTCACATTCCCCTCACATTCCCCTCACATTCCCTTCACATTCCCCTCTCATTCCCCTCACATTCCCCTCACACCCCCCTCACATTCCCTTCACATTCCCCTCACATTCCCCTCACATTCTCCTCACATTCCCCTCACACTCTCCTCACATTCCCCTCACATTCCCCTCACACTCCCCTCACATTCCCCTCACATTCCCCGACATTCCCCTCACATTCTCCTCACATTCCCCTCACATTCCCCTCACATCCCCTCACACTCTCCTCACATTCCCCTCACACTCCCCTCACACTCCCCTCCCACTCCCCTCACATTCCCCTCACATTCTCCTCACACTCCCCTCACATACCCCTCCCATTCCCCTCACATTCCCCTCACATTCCCCTCTCATTCCCCTCACATTCCCCTCACACTCCCCTCACATTCCCCACACACTCCCCTCACATTCCCCTCACACTCCCCTCACATTCCCCTCACATTCCCCTCACATTCCCCTCACACTCCCCTCACATTCCCCTCACATTCCCCTCACATTCCCCTCACACTCCCCTCACATTCTCCTCACACTCCCCTCACATTCCCCTCCCATTCCCCACACACTCAACTCACATTCCCCTCACATTCCCCTCACACTCCCCTCACACTCCCCTCACATTCCCCTCACACTCCCCTCACATTCCCCTCACATTCCCCGCACACTCCCCTCACATTCCCCTCACATTCCCCTCACATTCCCCTCACACTCTCCTCACATTCCCCTCACATTCCCCTCACATTCATCTCACATTCCCCTCACACTCCCCTCACATTCTCCTCACACTCCCCTCACACTCCCCTCACACTCCCCTCACATTCTCCTCACATTCCCCTCACACTCCCCTCACACTCCCCTCACATTCTCCTCACATTCCCCTCACACTCCCCTCACACTCCCCTCACATTCCCCTCACATTCCCCGACATTCCCCTCACATTCCCCTCACATTCCCCTCACACTCCCCTCACATTCTCCTCACACTCCCCTCACATTCTCCTCACACTCTCCTCACATTCCTCTCACATTCCCCACACATTCCCCTCACATTCCCCTCACATTCCCCTCACATTCTCCTCACACTCCCCTCACACTCTCCTCACATTCCCCTCACATTCCCCTCACATTCCCCTCACATTCTCCTCACATTCCGCTCACATTTCCCTCACACTCCCCTCACATTCCCCTCACACTCCCCTCACATTCTCCTCACACTCCCCTCACACTCCCCCACACTCCCCTCACATTCCCCTCACATTCCCCTCACATTCCCCTCACATTCTCCTCACACTCCCCTCACACTCCCCTCACACTCTCCTCACATTCCCCTCACGTTCCCCTCACATTCCCCTCACACTCCCCTCACATTCCCCTCACATTCCCCTCACACTTCCCTCATATTCCCCTCACACTCCCCTCACATTCCCCTCACATTCCCCTCACATTCTCCTCACATTCCCCTCACACTCTCCGCACATTCCCCTTACATTCCCCTCACAATCCCCTCACATTCCCCTCACATTCCCCGACATTCCCCTCACATTCCCCTCACATTCCCCTCACATTCCCCTCACATTCTCCTCACACTCCCCTCACATTCCCCTCACACTCTCCTCACATTCCCCTCACATTCCCCTCACATTCTCCTCACATTCCCCTGACATTCTCCTCACATTCCCCTCGCACTCCCCTCACCTTCCCCTCGCACTCCCCTCACATTCCCCTCACACTCCCCCCACATTCTCCTCACATTCCCCTCACATTCCCCTCACATTCCCCTCTCATTCCCCTCACATTCCCCTCACACTCCCCTCACATTCCCCCACACTCCCCTCACATTCCCCTCACACTCCCCTCACATTCCTCTCACATTCCCCTCACATTCCCCTCACACTCCCCTCACATTCCCCTCACATTCCCCTCACATTCCCCTCACATTCCCCTCTCATTCCCCTCACATTCCCCTCACACTCCCCTCACATTCCCCACACACTCCCCTCACATTCCCTTCACACTCCCCTCACATTCCCCTCACATTCCCCTCACATTCCCTTCACATTCCCCTCTCATTCCCCTCACATTCCCCTCACACCCCCCTCACATTCCCTTCACATTCCCCTCACATTCCCCTCACATTCTCCTCACATTCCCCTCACACTCTCCTCACAATCACCTCACATTCCCCTCACACTCCCCTCACATTCCCCTCACATTCCCCGACATTCCCCTCACATTCTCCTCACATTCCCCTCACACTCCCCTCACACTCCCCTCCCACTCCCCTCACATTCCCCTCACATTCTCCTCACACTCCCCTCACATTCCTCTCCCATTCCCCTCACATTCCCCTCCCATTCCCCTCACATTCCCCTCACATTCCCCTCTCATTCCCCTCACATTCCCCTCACACTCCCCTCACATTCCCCACACACTCCCCTCACATTCCCCTCACACTCCCCTCACATTCCCCTCACATTCCCCTCACATTCCCCTCACACTCCCCTCACATTCCCCTCACACTCCCCTCACATTCTCCTCACATTCCCCTCACACTCTCCTCACATTCCCCTCACATTCCCCTCACATTCCCCTCACATTCCCCTCACACCCCCCTCACATTCCCTTCACATTCCCCTCACATTCCCCGACATTCCCCTCACATTCCCCTCACATTCCCTGACATTCCCCTCACATTCCCCTCACACTCCCCTCACATTCCCCTCACATTCTCCTCACATTCCCCTCACATTCCCCTCACATTCCCCTCACACTCCCCTCACATTCCCCTCACATTCCCCGACATTCCCCTCACATTCTCCTCACATTCCCCTCACATTCCCCTCACATCCCCTCACACTCTCCTCACATTCTCCTCACACTCCCCTCACATTCCCCTCCCATTCCCCTCACATTCCCCTCACATTCCCCTCACATTCTCCTCACATTCCCCTGACATTCTCCTCACATTCCCCTCACACTCCCCTCACATTCCCCTCACACTCCCCTCACATTCCCCTCACATTCCCCTCACACTCCCCCCACATTCTCCTCACATTCCCCTCACACTCCCCTCACATTCCCCTCACAATCCCCTCACACTCCCCTCACATTCTCCTCACATTCCCCTCACATTCCCCTCGAACCCTCCTGCCCCTTACCTTCAGTCACACACTTTTTCTCTTGCACAAAGTCACACACTCCCTCTCTCAATCTTTCTCTCAGACACACACACACACACACACACACACACACACACTCCGTTCACGAAGCCACCCCCTGCCCTTTAGCTGAAACACAGACTTTGAAAATAAGGAAAAACCTGGGAGTTCTGTGTAAAATTGACTCGCTGTGCAGTTAACAATTACACTGCCCAAGTACACAAAGCAGAGGGCTAAAGTAACAGCCAAATGGATAACTTGCAAAGAAAGTGTAGTGAACAGATTAGCAAAATATTAAAAAGTCAATAGAAAGGGCAGCATAAATGTCTGTTTTAAACATAAATACAAAAAGAGAATTGAATCTAGCTGGGACAGCTTAGTGTCTGAAAGAGGGGACAAATAATGCAGATTTGTGGTGAATGCTGATTTTACAGAGAGGAGGGAATAAGATAATATTGTTCCTCAGGGAATACATATCACCCACTGAATAGGATTAACACAAAGTCTGCCCAGAGGGGATCTCCAATCACACATCTGTTTGATGTTGTGGTTCACGTGAACACCTTCAAAAACACCATCAGCATTTTGCAAAGGCACGGAGATTCTCTGAAGTCCTCAAGCAGTTGAGAAACGTGGTTCTTACAATCCAGGCGTTGCTTGGATTCCAGAGGCTGAAGCGACCTTTGAGAAAGTTGAAACACATTCCCACGGAGAGTTTCCTTATCAGAAGGATCGGGAAGTCAGCATCTGTGAGTCACAAAAAATAGCATCAAAGTTCAGCAGGTGAGAGGGAAGGCAAACAGCCTTGACTTCGAAAGGCACAGTTTATAAAAACTCAGGCGGGTTACTGAAAACGACACAAGGCACTCGTCAGACCACAGCTGGGAGACTGTGGGATACCTTCTCTTAAAGAGAGACTGGGTATTGGAGGCAGTCCAGAGAAGGGGCAGCACCGTGGCTCAGTGATTGGCACTGCTGCCTCACAGTGCCAGGGACCCGGGTTCAATTCCCACCTCAGGTGTCTGTCTGTGTGGAGTTTGCACATTCTCCCTGTGTCTGTGTGAGTTTCCTTCGGGTGCTCCAGTTTCCTCCCACAGTCTAAAGGTGTGCAGGTCAGGTGAATTGGCCATGCTAAATTGCCCATAGTGTTAGGTGCATTAGTCAGAGGGAAATGGGTCTGGGTGGGTTACTCTTCGGAGGGTCGGTGTGGACTTGTTGGGCAGAAGGGCCTGTTTCCACACTGTAGGGAATCTAATGTAAAGGTTCACTCAGCTGATCCCAGGGCTGGAGGGACTGTCTGATAAGGGAGAGGTTGAGCAGGTTGAACCTGTCCTCATTGGAGTTTGGAAGCATGAGAGGTGACCTTATTGATGTTTCTCAGAGGGACTTGACAGGGGAGATGTGGAGAGAAGTTGTTTCCCCTTGTGTGGGAGAGTCTGGGACTAGGGGGACATCATCTCCAAATAAGGGAGGGTCACCCATTGAAGACGGAGATGAGGAGGAATTGCTTCTCTCCGGGGGAGTGAATCTGTGGAATTCTTTCTCACAGAGGCTGCGTCTTTCAGTATATTCAAGGCAAAGATAGAGAGATTTTTAATCAGGAAAGGGGATCGAGGGTTACACTGGGGAAAGGTAGCAAAGTGGAATTGAGGATGATCAGTTCAGCCACCATCTCTTTGAATGGCAGAGCAGGCTTAATGGGCTGAATGGCCTTTTCCTAGTCTTATAGTCATATGGACCCCAGTCCCATAGGGATGGAGTCACATACTCTTCTGTTTCCTTTCTGACAGAGTGATGCAGAGTTATTTTCAAATGTGTCAACCCCCATCTTTCCTCTTCACTTGAACAGCAGCAGACACACTTTCACGAGGAGTGGGGCCACGGGGGTCTGAGACAACGTATACACTGTGTTAGGTTCCAAAAGCAACAGAGTGCAGGATTCTGGAGATCTGAAACCAACACAGAGAGCACTGGAGGAACACAGCAGGTCTGACAGCATCGGTACAGAGAGAGAAAGAGTGAGTTAATGTTTCAGATTATACAATACACACAAAAGGTGCTACAGAAATTCAGCAGGTCTGGAGGCATCTGTAGAGAGAGAGAGAGAGAAAAACAGAGTTAATGTTGCAGGTTTTAAATACAGAAAGTGCTGGAGAAACTCAGCAGGTCTGTCAGTATCTATCTATCTATCTATCTATCTCTATATATGTATATATATATATAGAGAGAGAGAGAGAGAGAGAGTGAGAGTTACCATTTTGAGTGTATTGACTCAGTCCTCTTGCCTTGCTGTGGTAAGTGTTTCTGTCAGATAAGGAACTCGCTGTGTCAGCTGATGAGATTTAGTTCCTCTTTCTTTGTGTTTCAGTTGCAGGCCGTCTACAAGACCTGTCTCTGGGTGGTTAGTATCATTGCCTGTTCTCTCTCACCCAAGATGGTCCCACAGACACCACTATAGTTTTCCTGTGAGTGGACACGTGAAGATTCTAAGCTGCGGACCAATTGACAGTTTCTGGAGCCTGTCTCCACCTTTAGATTGTCTCCCTGGTTCCTGGGGTGGGAGGAGGATGGGGAGGGTCAGTCCCTGGACGACCATGTGCCCTTTGGAAAGGCTGTGTACAGATAGGACACGTTTATCTGGCTTATTGATGGGAGAGAAATTAGATTAGATTCCCTACAGTGTGGAAACAGGCCCTTCAGCCCATCTAGTCCACACCAACCCTCCGAAGAGTAACCCACCCAGACCCATTCCCCCTAACTAATGCACCTAACTCTATGCGCAATTTCCCATGGCCAATTTACCTAACTTGCACATCTTTGTGATTGTGAGAGGAAGCCAGCTCAAATGGGGCGAATGTGCAAACTCCACACAGTCACCTGAGGCTGGAGTCGAACCTGCATCTCTGCGGTGTGAGGCAGCAGTGCTAACCACTGAGCCCACCGTGCCGCCCCAGTGAAAGGGAAATGAAAGGAGGCAAATCACGCTCTTTGAAGAATCCACAGGAGAGATTGATCCTGTTGGGAAGTCCTCGAATGAATGAAATAGAAACGCCTGAGATGCTACTGGAAGGATATTATTAAACTAGAAAGAGGCAGAAAAGATTGAAAAGGAAGGGAGGGTTTGAGTTAGAGGGAGAGGCTGGATAGGTTGGAATTTATTTTAACCCTGGAGTGTAGGAGGGTGAGTGGTAGAGTCATAGAGACGTACAGCACAGAAACAGACCCTTCGGTCCAACTCATCCATGCCGACCAGATATCCTAACCTAATCTAGTCCCATTTGCCAGCACTTGGCCCATATCCCTCTAAACCTTTCCTGTTCATATACCCATCCAGATGCCTGTTAAATGTTGTAATTGTACCAGCCTCCACCACATCCTCTGGCAGCTCATTCAACACACACACCACCCTCTGTGTGAAAAAGTTGCCCCTTAAGTCCCTTTTATATCTTTCCCCTCTCACCCTAAACCTATGCTCTCTAGGTCTGGACTCCCCGACCCCAGGGAAAAGACTTTGTCTATTTATCTTATCCATGCCCCTCATAATTTTATAAACCTCTATAAGGTCACCCCTCAGCCTCCGACGCTCCAGGGAAAACAGCCCCAGCCTGTTCAGCCTCTCCCTGTAGCTCAAATCCTCCAACCCTGGCAACATCCTCCAACCCTGGCAACATCCTTGTAAATCTTTTCTGAACCTTTTCAAGTTTCACAACATCCTTCCGATGATGGGAAGGAGACCAGAATTGCACACAATATTCCAACAATGTCCTGTACAGCCACAACATGACCTCCCAACTCCTGTACTCAATACTCTGACCAACAAAGAAGAGTATACCAAATGCTTTCTTCACTATCCTATCTACCTGCGACTCCACTTTCAAGGAGCTATGAACCTGCACTCCAAGGTCTCTTTATTCATCAACACTCCCCAGGACCTTACCATTAATTGTATAAGTCCTGCTAAGACTTGCTTTCCCAAAATGCAGCACCTTGTATTTATTTGAATTAAACTCCATCTGCCACTTCTCAGCCCATTGGCCCATCTGGTCCAGATCCTGAAATAATCTGAGGTAACCCTCTTCACTATCCACTACACCTCCAATTTCGGTATCATCTGCAAACTTACTAACTACACCTCCTATGCTCACATCCAAATCATTTATATAATCATTTACATCTGAAGTTTGAAAGTTCGCATCCACAGATTTAAGTCCCACTGTGGCCTCAAAATGTGAGACCTCCCCCACCCTCAACAACATTACACCCTGTCCCACAAAAAAACTCAATTCCTCTTCTGGCAAACACTCTGCATTGAAGATTCCACTTTCCAAAATTCCCTCCCCAAAACCTCCCCACCCTGGTTTCTTTTGAAACCCATGCCTTTGACAACCTAGGAATATAAGAGTGTATTGAATATTTAAGTTCCTTAGACATTTCTTCACCTCATCAAACGCCTTCCTCCTTCGTGCCAAAGCCGGGGAGAAGTCCTGAAATAACATAATCTTGGATCCTTCATGAATCATAGCTTTAGGATCCTTTCCAAGCTTTCTGGAGGCAGCCAGGAGTATCTGCCTCTCCCTATAACTCTGCAGCCAGAACAGGACCGGGCGTGGGCGCTGGTTTGGGCCAGATCCGCGTGCTGCGACCCGGTAGGCCCACTCCACCCTTACCCGGTCAGTTTCAGCCCCCAGGTTTAAAAGCTGGGGCAGCCATCGCTCCAGAAATACTACTAACTGTCCCTTCTCTTCTTGTTCAGGGAGGCCCAGAAGACGGATATTCTTTCTCCGATTTCTATTATCCAGGTCATCCATGTAGATTTCAAAGGCCCGGACTCTCTGCTCCAGAGCTGGCACCTGTTCTGCAGCTGTTTGTGCTGCAGCCTCGGAGGTCGTGGCCTTTAGCTCCGCCCCCTTCACTCGGCCCTGTAATTCCTCGATAGCCTGGCTGTGTTTCTGCAGCTTTTCTTCGAATGCATTCCATCTCTGTCTGGATTCTGCGATGAAATTGACGAGTGTCGTTTCCAGCCTGGCAATCATCTCTTCAAGGCCTGTTTTTACATCAGCTGCAGCCGGAGGAGGAGAGGAGGGTGGGGGAGGGGTCTTTGTTTTCTGAGAGCTGCGGGATCCCTTTGGTTTACTCATTATCCACTTAATATTAAACTGCTTAAATATAATAGTAAACAGCTAATTAAGGTTAGAAAATTTTTTTGGGTGGTTTGGTAAGTGTGGGGGGGGTGAGTAACTCACTTTACCCAGGTTTTGGGAAGAGCACTGTAAACTCAGACTTGCTGAGTCGCCGCCATCTTGGATCTCCCCGGAATATAAGAGTAAGTGATCAATATCCCCTGGTTTCATTTTTGTTGAGCAAAAGGTATTCTCTGTCCCAGGTTTAAAATTAAATGATCGAATGATTTTGAGCCATTCCTTCCTGACTATCTGCCTTTACATCTCGATGTATTAAGATACCATGTTTACATACACACACACACATAAACAAACATGCATATACAGACTGCTGATACAATCTAACCCAAGCTGAATAAATAAGCAAATATTAACAATGTTCTCTAAGCAGGGAATTAGCTAACATGGCTATGCTGAGGAGACTGATAAAGTTTATAAAATTGCAAGGGGCTTGGATAGGGTGAATAGCCAAAGTCTTTTCCCCATGTGGACAGGAGAGCAAAACTAGAGGGCATAGGTTAAAGGTGAGAGGGGAAAGATTTAAAAGGGATCTGAGGGTTTTCTCACAAATGGTGGTATGTATGTATAGTGAGCTGCCAGAGGAAGTGATAGAGATGGGCACAATTACAACATGTAAAAGACATTGTACTGGATGGGATTGGATTGGAAAGGTTTTAACAGGAGAGGGACCAATCGCACACTAGCTGAGTTTGGGAAACCTGGTCAGCATGGCAGAGCTGGGCCGAAGGGCCTGTTGCCATGCTGTATGACTCGATGTTTGCTGAGCTCCTTTACATTCTGCAGTTAAAGGGAGAAAATTAATGGAAAAGGGTGAGGTGGGGCGAAACCAGTTTGTAATGCACACAGGTAGAAATATAGCTACAGATTACAGGTTTCTATCACTGGTAGATGGACCAAGTGGACTCATTCCCTGCTCAATGAAGCCACAAGCCCATTTATTTTCTTTCTCAGGAAGGCCACAGGAGAAACTAACTGCCTCCCTGAAGTATTTACCCATCCAGACAGAAAGAGTTCGACGTTATGTTTGGATTCCACATGATGATGCACGTGAAGGTGTTTTGCCTGCTCACTTTCTGTAAGTGGATGTTCCAAGTTTATATTGAAATGAAACATTGGTGTATGTTTGTCCCTCAGATGAATGAGATGGCAGAGCCATGCTGTTAGCAGGAGCTAAAATAATTTAAATTGATTTGTGTGTTCGAGCTTTTAAGTCAAATTTCTGTACGAGAGGAGAGCGGGGCGAGAGAGAGAGAGATAGAGAGAGAGAGAGAGGTGGGAGCAGGATTAACAGAGGGGGAGAGAGTTGGGGGCAGGATTAAGGAAGAGAAAGGGATGGTGACAGGATAGAGAGAGAGATGGGGGCAGGACAAATGGAGGGGGAGAGAGATGGGGCAGAATTGAGGGAGGAATGGAGGGAGAGAGAGATGGAGCAGGATTGAGGGATACAGCGAAAGAGATGGGGGTAGAATTGAGGAGGAAAGAGAGATGGGGGCAGGATGAAGGGAGTGAGAGAGAGAGATGGGGGCAGAATGAATGTAGGGGGAGAGAGATGGGAAAGGATTGTGGGACAGAAAGCGATGGTGACAGGACAGAGAGAGAGAGTGAGAGAGTGAGAGAGATGGGGCAGGATTGATGGAGAGAAAGAGAAAGAGATGGGGGTAGAATTGAGGAGGAGAGAGAGACAGATGGGGGCAGGATTAATGGAGGGAAAGAAAGATGGGGCAGGAATGAGGGATAGAAAGAGATGGTGGCAGGACAGAGAGAGAGAGATAGGGACACATTCGGTGTTCTGGTGCTGCTTGCTTTCTGGGGCAGTGAATCCCACGGGCTCCGCACACTCTGGGTGAAGAGATTTCTCCCCATCTCAGCCCTACCCCATCTCCTTTAGGACTGGGACCCCCTGGTTTTGGACATCTCCACACAGTGATTGGGAACGTCCTTCATTTTTGGCGGGGACAGTCAGGATGGGTCGAAGGGTCTTTCCTGTACTGTGAGAGCTATTGTAGTAAAGTGTACATTCTTTATCACCTGCTGTTACCCAGATTTCTGTCCTGCCTTTCTCCAAAACTAGACAGCAGAGGTTTAGGGTGAGAGGGGAAAGATTTAAAAGGGACTTGAGGGTGAACCTTTTCACACAGAGGGTGGTGCGTGTATGGAACAAGCTGTCAGAGAAACTGGTGGAGGCTGGTACAATTACAGCATTTAACAGACATTTGGACAGGGACATGGATTGGGAAGGTTTAGAGGGATATGGGCCAAACTGGAGGCAAGTGGGTGGAAGTGAGGACTGCAGATGCTGGAGGTCAGAGTCAAGATTAGAGTGGTGCTGGAAAAGCACAGCAGGTCAGGCAGCATCTGAGGAGCAGGAAAATCGATGTTTCAGGCAAAAGCCCTCCAGGCAAGCGTTCCAATCCTCCCTTTAGTGTTCCAATCCTCCCTTTCACGTTCCAATCCACCCTTTAGCGTTCTATATCCCTCAGTTAGATTTCCCCTCATTCTTCTAAACCCCAGAGCATATTGGCCTAAACTGCTCAATTCCTTTCCCTAAGATAAATCTCTGGAATAACTCAGTCTCTTTGGCTCCGATAATGTTGGGGTGCAGTGGGGATTAAGGCTGTTTGAATTCTAATTACCCCCTGCTTCTCCAGATCAGTTCCCAATTCTGCCAACAGATGGGGTGTGGTGGTGGGTGGAAGGAGAGGAACTTGGATGGCTGATTTGTAATACACTGGAATGCCAGTAGCATGGGTTCAGTTCCCACACCAGCTGAGGTTCTCATGAAGGACTCTCCTTCTCGGCTGAAGAGCGATGACCCTCAGGTTAAACCACCACCCAGTCATCTCTCTGTAAAAAGAGAGCAGCCCAATGGGTTGGTAAGACAGTGGTGAATTTACCATGAGCTCTAACTGACAGCAATGTTCCAATGAAATGTTTCTTTTTTAAATGTTCAAATCGGCAGAAAGCTATATTTTGTACCAACCGTTTCTGTGAATGTGGATCTTATTGACATTGCCTCCCACATGGTGGAATCATTCAGTAAGTAGATCTCAAGAGACAATCTTTGCTGCTAATCTCTTGGCTGTACTGTGCCTGGGAAATGAACCCATTCTGTTTTAAGTTTCTTGTCTCGTATCAATCAGGACAGGAAAGCAAGAATGCCAAATTTCAACATCTTAGCAGGTCTATGGGGAGAGAGAGAGAGGAACAGAGTTAGCATTCCAGGTATTGGAGAAACTCAGCAGGTCTAGCAGATCTATTGGGAGAGAGAGAAAAAGAGATAACATGTCGAGTCCAGTGACCTTTAATCAGGTTGACCATTAACTGCTCTTTGAAATGGCCGAGCGAGCCATTCTATTGTATCCATCGCTATGATGTCTCAACAATGAAATGAAATTGGATGGATCACCCAATATCAAACTAGAAATTGGAAAAGACATGGTGAAAACAGGCCTGTCGACTCTGCAATTACCTCCACTGGGGGCTAGTGCCAAAATTGGGAGAGTCATTGTCATACTCACGGAATCCGACCTTCCAGATAATGTCCCAAATCCCACCACCACCATCCTTGGATAGGTCCTGTCTCACCGTCAGGACAGACCCAACAGAGGGAGTGACACAGTGGGATACAGTTGGGAGGGGGTTGCTCTGGGAGTTCTCAACGTGGACTCCGGATCCCAGGGAGTCTCACAGCTTCCGGTTAAACCTGGATAAGGAAACCTCCTGCTGATTACCACGCACTGTCCTCCCCCAGATCATGAATCAGTATTCCTCCATGTTGAACAACACTTGGAGGAAGCAGTGTGGATGGTAAGGGCACATTATGTACCCTGGGTGGGGGATCTCAATGTTCACCCCCAAGAGTGGCTCAGCAGCAGGATTACTGACCGAGCTGGTCGGGTCCTAAAGGGCATCGCTGCCAGACTGGGTTTGCAGCAGGTGGGGAGGGAACCAACAAGAGGGAAAAACATCCCTGACCTCACCCGTACCAATCTGCCAGCTGCAGACACATCTGTCCATAACAGTATTAGTAAGAGTAAGTGAGGACTGCAGATGCTGGAGATCAGAGCTGAAAAATGTGTTGCTGGAAAAGCACAGCAGGTCAGGCAGCATCCAAGGAGCAGGAGAATCGACGTTTTGGGCATAAGCCCTTCATCAGGAATGGCCCAACATTTATTGTTCCTGTCCCTCGTTGCCCCCTTGAGAAGATGGTGGGGAGCTCCCTTCATGAACCACCACAGTCCACATGCTGGAGGTAGACCCGCAATGCCCTTAGGGAAGGGACTCCAGGATTTTAACCAAGCAACACTGAAAGGATGGCTAATATATTCACAAATCAGGATGGTGAGTATCTCAGAGGGGAACCTGCAGGGGGTGGTGTTCCCATGTAGCTGCTGCCCTTGTCCTTCTGGGTGGAAGTGATTGATGGTTTGGAAGGTGCTGCGTGAAGATCTTTGGTGAATTCCTGCAGTGCACCTTGTAGACAGTACACACTGCTGCTCCTGAGGGTCTGTGGTGGACAGAGTGGATGTTTAGGGATATGGTGCCAATCAAGAGGGGGCTGCTTTGTCCCTGGGTGGTGTCAGGTTTCTCAAGTGTTGTTGGAGGTCCACCCATCCAGGCGAGTGGGGGATATTCCCTCACACTCCTGCCTTGTGCCTTGTTGATGGTGGACAGGCTTTGGGGAGGAGAAACATTGAGTAACTGACCAATTGCAGTTTTCCTTCGGGCAGAAACAGCATGAACTGCGATCAAGAGTGAAAGGTTTCGATTAAAGTTTTGCTCATTTGAAGTGACTGTTATTGTTCTTCTGCAGGCCAATCCTCAAAGGTCGTCATAACTGAGCCCAGTGATGGTGTTATCAAAGAAGGGGAGAGGTTCACTCTGAAGTGTCAGTCCAACAGCAAATTTGTAAAGGCTAGCTGGTATAAGAACAGCTATTACAAGGTTAAATCCTACAGAGTTAGCGGAATAGCTGTCAGTGAAACTGGAGGCCTTTACCAGTGTCAAAGGGATAGCTTGTGGACGTACAATACATGGACTGAACCTTTGGAAGTGGTGACTATTGGTACATAAACATTGAGTGTGCCATACGTTCTCTGTGTCGAATACTGTGCCTTTTTGCAGAGAGATCCCACCATATAACATACTGCACGCTGTTCCATTCATCGAGTCCTAAGGGATATGATGAAGCACAGAAGCTTTCCATCCCACTCCCCAAGGCAGGGAATTCTCAAGCTCCCCAGATTTTAATGTTGACAATCAGGACCAGAAGAATTCAGAACAGGAGTAGGCCGTTCGGCCCCTTGAGCCTTGTCTACATTTCAGTCAGATACATGATTGACCGGGGATATGGTTTCAGGACCCACCTGTTCCAGGGCTTTTTAACCGCTTCACTGATGAGACTGGGCTGCTTTGTAAACTAGGCCTCACCCTAAACTGAACCATATCCCAAACTGGGCCACCTCCTAAACTGGGCTTTATTCTAAACGGCGATACATCCTAAACTTGGAAATATTCTACACTGGCCATATTCTAAACTCAACTGGGCCTGATCCTACTCCAGGCCTAATCCTACCCCAGGCCTGATCCATTCCCGGGCCTGATCCTACCATGCGCATGATCCTAACCCAGGCCTGATCCTAACCCAGGCCTGATCCTACCCCAGGCCTGATCCTATCCCGGGCCTGAGCCTACCCTGGGCCTGATCCTACCCCGGGCCTGATCCTAACCCAGGCCTGATCCTACCCCGAGTCTGATCCTACCCCGGGCCTGATCCTAACCCAGGCCTGATCGTACCCCGGGCCTGATCCTAACCCAGGCCTGATCGTACCCCGGGCCTTATCCTACCCCGGGCCTGATCCTACCCGGGCCTGATCCTAACCCGGGCCTGATCCTACCCTGCGCATGATCCTAACCCAAGCCTGATCCTAACCCAAGCCTGATCCTAACCCAGGCCTGATCCTACCCCGGGCCTGATCCTACCCCGGGCCTGATCCTATCCTGGGCCTGATCCTAACCCGGGCCTGATCCTACCAAACGCATGATCCTAACCCAGGCCTGATCCTACCCTGCGCATGATCCTAACCCCGGCCTGATCCTACCCTGGGTCTGATCCTACTCTGAGTCTGATCCTACCCTGGGCCACATGCTGAATTCAAAAAGATCCTACACTGAGTCACAGTGGAAACCAAGCATCACCCTAAACTAGGCTGCATCCTACACTGGGTTACATCCTAAACTGGGTGTCACCCTACACTGGGACACGTCCTAAACTGGGCCTCAGCCTACACTGAGCTTCATCCTAAACTGGGTCACATCTTATTAAGTGCTTCATCCCACACCGGGCCCCATCCTACACCGGGCCCCATCCTACATTGGGCTCCATCCCACACCGGGCCCCATCCTACACTGGGCCCCATCCTACATTGGGCTCCATCCTACACTGCGGCCCATCCTACACTGGGCCCCATCCTACACTGAGTCCTATCCTACATCGGGCCCCATCCTACACTGGACTCCATCCTACACCGGGCCCCATCCTACACTGGGCCCCATCCTACACTGGGCCCCATCCTACACTGGGCCCCATTCTACACCGGGCCCGATCCTACACCAGGCCCCATCCTACACCGGGCCCCATCCTACACCGGGCCCCATCCTACACCGGGCCCCATCCTACACTGGGCCCCATTCTACACCAGGCCCCATCCTACACAGGGCCCCATCCTACATTGGGCCCCATCCTACACTGGGCCCCATCCTACACTGGGCCCGATCCTACATTGGGCCCCATCCTACACCGGGCCCCATCCTACACTGGGCCCCATCCTACACTGGGCCTCACCTGACACTGGGACACATCCTAAACTTGGCCATGTTCTGCCTTCACAGGGCTGCAATGTAAACATCCTAAACACTGCTGAGGGCCCGGCTGATTTTGGAAGCAGTGTAAAACTAGCTTCACCATCCCCCACGGTTTGTTCACTGTTCCTAGTTACAATACCAACAGGGAATTCCTGCTGAACTGAATCAATCACCCCTTTTCATTTTCAAGTTAGTTTAGCTTCTCATTTCCTTTAGTGAGTGAGTCATAGAGTCATGGTCACATACAGTACTGAAGAGACCCTTCAGCCCATTGGGTCTGCACTGACCTATCTATTTCCTGCCCATAGTCTTGAATGTTATAACATTACAATGAGAGACTGAGAGCATTTTAAAACCTGAGGTTTCTCATTTCAATTACCCTCCCAGGCAATGCATTCCAGACCCTCCCCCCAGGTAAAAGTAATCTCAACTCACCCTCTGAACCTCCTGCCTTTCTCTTTGAAAAGATGCCTCCCCATCTTGTTACTGACCCTTTGACTAATGGGAACAGCCGCTTCCTATGCCCCTGTCCATGCCCCTCAGTATCTTACAGATCACACCTTGGGCCTTTTTGATCGAATGTAAGCAACCTGAGCTTATCCGGCCTCTCTTCATCGCTGAAATGCTCCATCCCAGGTGATATCCTGGTGAATCTCCTCTGCACCTCCTTCAGTGTAATCATATCCTTCCTATAGTGTGGAGACTGGAACTGCACACGGTGTTCCAGCTGTCCCACTCCACCATCACCTTCCCACTGTTATAATCTACACCTTACTGATAAAGGCAAGTGTCACTCATGTTTTCTTAACTGCTCTATTAGACTCTTCTGCCACCTTCAGGGTGGACAAGCAACCCAAGATCCCTGTTTCTCTGAGCTTCCTAGTGTCCAGCCTTTCTCTGAGTATGCCCTTTTCTGGTTCCTTCTTCCAAAGTACATCACCTCCCATTTGTTAGGGTTCAACCCCATCTGCCCTGCTGACTGATCCTCCTGGCAGCTAACACCTTTCCCCTCACTGCCAAACACCCAGGCAGTCTTCATACCATCTGCATTACTTTTTGTATTTTATTAAAATGTATGATTAACTTGTTGCCTTGATATTCCATCCCATTATGTTCTTGGATGTTCTTGGGCGATAGTTGATGCTAGCTAGTCTGGCAACTCTTGCCCATCCATAATTGCTCAGGGGTAGTTAAAAGTCAACCACATTGCTCCAGGTCTGGACTCACACGTCTGGACTCACATGTCTGGACTCACATGTCTGGACTCACATGTCTGGATTCAGATTGGGTAATGACAGTAGTTTCCTTCTCGGAAGGACATTGTGAACTCAATGGGCTTTTTTTCCCGGCAATCAGCAATGATTTTACAGTCATCATAGGACTTAAATCCAGATTTTTATTAACTGATTTCAAACTCTAGCACCCTTCATAGTGGCATTGAACCCAGGTCACTGAATTAATAGTCAATAATATCACTAGGCCATCAGCTCCTCCTTCAGAAAGCATTCTCTGTTTGGAGTTTAGCTGATAGATTCTTGACATGCTGATCATCCGGAGATTGTCCAAACATGTCTCTCCCTGTTCTGCCATCCAATGGGATTGTGGCTGATCCTCACATTCCCCTTTCCTGCCCTCTCGCTTGATTCACTCTGTCTCAGCCTTTAACATACAGAAGGACTCTGCATCCCACACAGCTCTCTTTGGTGAGGAGTTTCAAAGACTCCCAACCCTCTGAGAGAACAAATCCCTCCCCATGTCAATCTTCGATCAGTGCCCCTTTATTCTGAGACTGTGCCGTCTGGTCTTAGACTCTCCCATGATGGGGAACCATCTTCTAAGCATTGACCCTGTATATTTCAATGAGGTCACCTCTCATTCTTCTAAACCCCCAGTGAGTAGACTCGCAACCTTTGTAGGAGACAGTGAGGACTGCAGATGCTGGAGAACAGAGTTGAGAGTGTGGTGCTGGAAAAGCACAGCAGGAATAGAACATAGAAAAATACAGCGCAGGACAGGCCCTTCGGCCCTCGATGTTGCGCTGATCCAAGCCCACCTAACCTACACTAGCCCACTTTCTTCCATATGCCTATCCAATGCCCGAATAAATGCCCATAAAGAGGGAGAGTCCACCACTGCTACTAGCAGGGCATTCCATAAACTCACGACTCGATGAGTAAAGAATCTACCCCTAACATCTGTCCTATACCTACCACCCCTTAATTTAAAGCTATGCCCCCTCGTAATAGCTGACATAAATGATGAAGGGCTCCTGCCCAAAACATCAATTTTCCTGCTCCTCAGATGCTGCCTGACCTACTGTGCTTTTCCAGCAACTCTCTCTCAACTCCCAACCTGTGTAGCCTTTCCTCATAAGACATTCCTTCCATCCCAGGGATCATCCCAGTGAATCTTCCCTGAACAGCCTCCAATGAAATAATATCTTTCCTGAAACAAAGGGATAATCCTGCTCCCAATGTTCTGTATGTGGTCCCCCCAGCACCTTGTATAGTTGCAGCAAGATTTTTCCTACTCGTATGTTGTAATAAGGGCTACTAAGGATTGTCAGATCTTACAAGGTGTATTTTCTTCTTTAAGTTTCAGATGAGACATTGACTGTGCAAATCCGTTCAAGGACTCTGCTGCTTGGGGAAACATCTGTTCTGAAATGCTCCAGGTATCCCTGGGCATCTGGAAGACATTCTACCTTCTATTGGTATCGAAATAATTCCTTAATTGAAGGAAAACATGAACCGGAATACACGATTGCAAAGGCGGGATTTTCAGATGGAGCAACTTATCGATGTGAACAGAAAATGGGTTTCAGGAAATGGATCTCACGTGATGTAAGCATCATTGTAAAAGGTAGGTTTCCTCTGTTGGGTGGCTCTGACTTGTGTTAAATGGCTCACAGGCAAAGATGTCAATGTTGCTTCAAAACCCTTGTCAGCTGCTCTCCCAAGAGTTTTGTGATCATGTGATAGAAATTTCATAAAGGCATGGGTAGCATGGTGGCACAGTGGTTCGCACTGCTGCCTCACAGCGCCAGGGACCCGGGTTCAATTCCCGCCTCAGGCAACTGACTATGTGGAGTTTACACATTCTCCCCGTGTCTGTGTGGGTTTCCTCCGGGTGCTCTGGTTTCCTCCCACAGTCCGAAGATGTGCAGGTCAGGTGAATTGGCCATGCTAAATTGTCTGTAGTGATAGGTGAAGGGGTAAATGTAGGGGAATGGGTCTGGGTGGGTTGCGGGTCGGTGTGGACTTGTTGGGCCGGGGTCCTGTTTCCACACTGTAAGTAAGTAATCTAATATGGCATTATGTGTAGAAACAAATACAGTCCCCTTATTTCTATATTTTGGCAGGATTGCTGTTCCAAAGCTGGGACAAAGGACTCAAAGCGTTGATTCTGGTCCTCTCTCCACAGATGCTGCCAGATCTGCTGCGTTTCTCCAGCATTTTCTGAGTTTTGTCTCAGATCTCCAGCATTCATTGCGCTTATATCTCTGTGTTTTTTGTTCTGTTATAGATTTCTGTTCTGAGCCAATGTTGCAAGCTGACCCTGATATGGAAGTATTCATTGGTGAACACTTCAAGCTTGTCTGTTTGGCTGAACCCTTTCAAGATGATCATCCCCTGTTGTACACATTTTACAAAAATGGGGAATCTCTCAAACTCCCCCCAGAGAAGAGCAGTTATATAACAGAAGAGGCAACATTGCAGCATTCGGGGACTTACCAATGTGAAGTCATGATTAACGACAGTAAACTGAGGAAAAAGAGCAACATGATTCCCATTTCAATCAAACGTAAACTACATCACCATTTATTTCATTCTTTTGCCTGTTATTCAAACTGTTGTGAATGTAAGGTATAGTCTGCTCAGCCTGTCTCTGTCAACAGGGGATAACATTGCTTTTTGTGCTTCAGAGTTTGCACTTTCTCTTGATTTTGTGCACACGTATTTATTGCTATCTTAAGACCCTCTCCACACCTCACAAGTTATCCACCCTCTCCAGCCGCTTTGCAGCTTTCTTTTGCATTGCCAGTGTTTCTGCTTCCTGGGCCTGGATTTCATGTGAAGATTGAGGGCTTTTTATGTTGTATTAGCTCCAGCCTTTGGCAGGTTCAGAGGAGTAGAGGGATCTTGGGGAGCTAGTCTTCAGATCGCTAAGGCGGCTGGACAGGTTCATAGGGAGGTGAAGAAGGCAGATGAGACACTTGCCTTTATCAGTCGTGACACAGATTATAAAGCATTGGGAGGTGATGTCAGGACTGTACAAACCTCAATATTTGTCTCTCTGTCTCTTTTTGTCTGTCTTTCTATGTATCTCTATCTCTCTCCACAACAATGTAAATCTCCATGCCTCTCTATGATTGTGTATTTATTCATCTCAAAGACGCTCTGATTTTGCATCTCTCTATGTCTCTCTCTGACTGTCTAAGACTCTGTTTCATTACATCTCTCTCTGTCCCTCTCTATATCTCTCTGCGTTTTTCCATGACCCTCTATGTCTCTTTCTGACTCTCTAAGTGTCTCTGTACGTCTCCCTGATTGTGTGGTTGGAAATGCAACTTGCTGCTGAACATTATGTACACCTGACTGAGGTCTACAAGATCATGTAGGGTATAGACAGGATGGATAATCATAAGTTTTTTTCCCAGGGTGAGGGATTCAATAATGAGAGGTCACGTGTTCAAGGTGAGAGATGATAATTTTAAGGGGGATACATGCGGAAAGTACTTTACACAGAGGGTGGTGGGCGTTTGGAACATGTTGCCAGCAGAGGTAGTAGAGGCTGCCATGATAGATTCATTTAACATGCATCTGGACAGATGCATAAGTGGGTGGGGAGCAGAGGGATATGGGTGCTTATGAATTGGGCAAGAGGTTTAGACTATGGATTTGGATTGACTCAGGCTTGGAGAGCCTGTTCCTGAGCTGTAAATTTTCTTTGTTCTATTACAACAATTCCTGTTTCAGGAAAGTACCCAACAGTTTGTTCCAATCACAGGCATCCCTGTGTCAGTCCCAGAGCTGAGTGTCCACCCTGGAAACAAGGTAGTGGAGGGAGACAGCACCTCGCTGAACTGCTCCGTCACCAGTGGTTCGACCCCAATTCAATATATTTTCTACATGGAAGGCGAGGAGATTTACTGGGAATACTCCAACCACAGCAGAACCATACACACTATCATCAACATCAGTCAAAGTCAAGAGGGCAATTATCGTTGTGCTGTTTCGAACCAGGAGGGAGGATCTCTCCAATACAGCAAATTCATCGCCATTTCAGTGATCAGTGAGTTTCTGTCTACAAATCCACATGATCGGACTGAAGTGATAGCAGTGGGGGTAGGTACAGAGGGAGATTTACCAGGGTATTGCCTTGGGGGCTGGAGAGTTTCTGTGATGGAGAGAGATGAGACAGACTGAGGGTATTTTCCTTATATCAGGAGAGATTGAGACTAGGGTGGGGGTCATGATTGAGATGTTTGAAATGATAAGGGGTGTCAATTGGGTAGACAAGAAGAAGCCTTCCCCACTTAATGGAGGGATCAGTGACCGGGGTGGGGAAGGGGCATTGACTGAAGGTATGGGGCAGAAGGGTTATAGAGGGTGTGAGGGGAATGTTATTCACCCAGAGGGTGGTGGGGACTCTAGAACTTGCTGCCTGTAAGGGTGGGAGAAGCAGAAACCCTGATCACATCAGATGTGCACGAGTGTTGCCAAGGCTAGAGTCAGAGCAAAGGGTTCTCGACATTTCACTTGTATTTTCCTGCTGAAATAGGGAGTTGGATATGGTGAATAGCCAAGGTCTTTTCCCCAGGGCAGGGAGTCCAAACCGAGAGGGCATTGGTTTAAGGTGAGAGGGAACAGGTTTAAAAGGGACCTGAGCGCTATCTTTTTCCCACAGACGGTGGTGCGGTTATGGAAGGAGCTGCTGGTAGAAGTGGGTATAATAACAACCTTTAAAAGGCATTTGGAAAGATACAGCGACAGGAAAGATTTAGAGGGATATGGGCCAAGTGCAGGTAAATGGGATGAGTTCAGTTTGTGAGACCTGGTCTGCAGGGACCCGTTGGGCCGAAGGGCCTGTTTCCATGAGGAACCTATGTGCTGGAAAAATGAGATCAGAGAATAGAGAGCTGGTTGCTTTTGAGCAGCATGGAGTCGGTCGGCTGAAGGGCATTTTTCTGCGCTGTACATCTCTGCCTGTCTGATCCAATGTGAAGCTATTCATCAGAGAAAGGTCAAAGCTCAGACAGTAGGAGATGGAGGGAGGCTGGTCACCCCCAGGATATTGGTAGTTGGGGGTGGGAAGGGGTGAGGGGGGGACAAGTGACGGTAACCCCGAGGATGTTAATAGTGGGGGGTGGGGTTAGGGGTGGGGGTGGGGACAGTGAGGGTAACCCCCAGGATGTTGATAGTGGGGGTGGGGACAGTGAGGGTAACCCCCAGGGTGTTGATAGTGGGGGGTGGGGACAGTGAGGGTAACCCACAGGATGTTGGTAGTGGGGGTGGGGGTGTGGGGACAGTGAGGGTAACCCCCAGGATGTTGGTAGTGGGGGTGGGGTGGGGGGTGGGGACAGTGAGGGTAACCCACAGGATGTTGATAGTGGGGGTGGGGTGGGGGTGGGGAGAGTGACGGTAACCCACAGGATGTTGATAGTGGGGGTGGGGTGGGGACAGTGAGGGTAACCCCCAGGATGTTGATAGTGGGGATGGGGACAGTGAGGGTAACCCCCAGGATGTTGATAGTGGGGGTGGGGTGGGGTAGGGACAGTGAGGATAGCCCCCAGGATGTTAGTAGTGGGGGTGGGGTGGGGTGGGGTGGGGGTGGGGACAGTGAGGGTAACCCCTAGGATGTTGATATTGGGTGGGGTGTGGTGACAGTGATGGTAACACCATTGAATATTAAGAGGGCCATGGATGGTTGATGTACCATTTGACCATTCATTGTTAAGACAAATTTTTCAAAGTGTAGATTTTATAACAGACAGATACTTTGCAATGACATGAAATCTCACTCGATTAATTTCTCTTTTCACTCAGTTATTATCCTGTCATTGAAGACAACATCAGGAAAATAATGACACATTGAACAGCTGATCATTGATTTCTTTTTTATCTTGTTTGTTCCAGTTCCTGTTGCTGGCGTTTCCCTCATCAACAAAGCCAATAAAACAGAGATTCTGATTGGGAGCCGTCTCGTTCTGGAGTGTGAATTGAGCCGAGGTACAGGACCCTTCTTTCAATGGTACTTTCAGCAGGAAGCCTTAAACAATGCTAGTGGAAATTACAACTTTAGCTCAGACAGGAGAGAGCTGGACATTGAATCCTTCCAGTCGCAGCACCAAGGCCGATACCAGTGCGGCGCGATCAACAGGGCGCCCAGTGGAACGATATTTAATGTGACCAGTAATTTCATCGACCTCACAGTGCCAGGTAATTCATTCTTCATCCGTGATCCATGCTTGTTATTCACTGGGTTCTGTCTGAAGGCTTGGTTTGAATACTTTAAAAAAAGTTTGCTGGAGAAACTCAGAAGGTCTGGGAGTATCTGTGGAGAGAGAGTGTGTGTAACATCCTTCCTTAGATAAGGGAGACCTTCATAATGAGAGAATTCGAGTTCAGAAGTGGGGATGTCTCACTGCAATAGACAGGAGTGAGACCAGACCCTGGAGAACTCTGTGTGCCGTTTGGAGTCTCCATATCCCAGGAAGGACATTCTGGTTACAGAGGGAATACAGCAAACATTTCTCAGACTGATTCCTGGAATAGCAGAACTGACCGATGGAGGGAGACTGGATCGGCTAGGGTTAGGATTATATCCACTGGGGTTTAGAAGAATGAGGAGGGAAATCTCATTGAAACCTATAAACTTCTAACAAGGACTAGACAGAGTAAACACAAGGAGGGTGTTCCCGGTGACTGGGCGGAGAGTCCAGAACCAGGGGGTCACAGTCTAAAGGAGATGGGGCAGGACTGAGATGGGGAGAAATGTCTTCACCCGAAGAGTGGGGAGCCTGTGGAATTCTCTGTCAGGGCCAGAACACTGAATGTTGTTCAGGAAGGAGTTGGATAGAGTTCTTAGGGGTGAAAGGGAGAGTGTGGGAAGACAGGGGACTCAGCTGGTTGATCAGCCATGATCCCATTGAATGGGTGAGGCAGGCTGGAAGGGCTGAATGGCCTCCTCCTGATGATACTTTCAATATTTCTCTGTGAATGGCCCAGTTACGACCGACATGTTGAGGACAAAGAGAAGTTTTTGCCTCGACATATGCAGAGTAAAATGAGGGATAATCATTTCTAGTTGAAAATTTGGGGGAATGGGTGCAGAGTGATCTTTTGAGTTTGGCACCAAACAGTCTGGGTTGGATTGGTGGGATGTTGTTCATGAGAGAGGCTGCATACAAACTGCAATGTCACTGATCGTGAGCGCTTGGAGGGAATTTAAGGGACACAAGGGTTTCCCTCCAAATGGATGGGTATTGTCAGGGGGTTGATGCAATAGGGAACACTGGGGTTGGTGTTTACTGAAGGAATGATGTTATTGACAGGAAATCCCTCTCTGAATCCAGCACAGGCACACAGCGCTGAGATGGCAGTACTCATTGTCCCACTGTTTCTGATCCTTTCTCTCATCACATTGCTTCCCATTAAACTCCGGAACAGGAAACAAGGTGGGTGAGACACTCAACAGGTAACCCTGTCAATCCTTGTCCAGTTGGGACTTGGTTTGGATTTCAAACTCATGTTGCTCACATAGAGTGCGAGAGTGCATGTATGAGAGTAGTATACATCTGTGAGTGTGTTGGATTGAGAGTATGAAGGTGTGCATATGTGTGGGAGAGAGACACACACACCCACATTCCCATTGACATTCTCAAACACACTTTCACACACTCATGCACACTGACACACACACACACACACCCATGCCACACTCAATCACTCACTCATTCACTTGTAGACAATACTGAAGAAGTCGAACACCATCCAGGGACTATACAGCTTGTGCTTGATTGGCCCCACATCCACAAGCATCCCCTCCCTCCACCTGTGCTTACTAACAGCAGTGCGTCCCATCTACAAGATGCACTGCAGAAATTCACCAAAGATCCTCAGACAGCACCTTTCAAACCAATGACCATTTCCATCTAGAAGGACAAGGGCAGCAGATACCACCACCTGCAAGTTCCCCTCTGAGCGATGCACCATCCTGACTTGAAAATATATCAGCCATTTCTTTAGTGTCTCTGAGTCAAAATCCTGGAAGTCCCTCTCTAATGCTATTGTGGGTCTACCTACAGCACAGGGACTGCAGTGGTTCAATTTGGCAGCTCACCCCCACCTTCTCAAGGGGCAACTAGGGATGGATAATAAATGCTGGGCCCAGCCAGTGATGTCCACATAACACAAGTGAATAAAAACAGTAATAAAACACTGTGTGTGAGAATGTGCTTTGCGAGGATGTGGGCAGGCTGAACAAGTGGCAGATGAAATTACTTGGGGAGACATACAAAGTGATGTGTTGTGTTCAGAGGAATGGTCAGCGTAGATATAAAATAAAGATTAATCTTTGAATAATTGTTGCTTGCACATCAGTCACAGAAGCCAGATTCATTTGCAAACAGGTGACCCTGCATACTTACAGTAAAACTTACCCATGTTCTTTCTCTCTTATGTTCTCCAGCTGATTCGTCCAGCAGTTCCCAGCAGCACAGGTAAGTTAGCGAGATGGTTCGCAACTTCTCACAGCATTCAAGCACCGTCCGAATGGGCTGAACATCAGTCTGGGGTGCAAACCCAGCAATTTACATTTGTCAAACAGTTTGGAGGTATGGACCATTGTATCTACATTGTTTGCGAATCTAGAACACAACAGTTCAAATCGAGGACACTCTCTCAGTCCCATTAGTGGTCAGGTTATCCATTGTAGCTGGAAGAATTGAAAAAGGCAAGCTATCATCTGAATGGGAGAGAAAGGTCAAAATGTGTCAGTGCAGAGGGATCTAGGATTCGTTGTGTATGAATCTCAGAAAGCTAACACACAGCTACAGTAGAGAATAAGAAAGGCACTAATTGCTAAAGGAATGGAGTACGAAAGTAGGGAAGCGTTACTGCAACTGGACAAGGCATTGGAGTTTCCACATCCCAAAGGACTGCGTAGAGTTTTGGTCCCTTTACTTGATGAGGGAAGCAGTTGATTTAGAGGGAGTTCAGAGGAGATTCACTGAATTGATTGCCAAGCTGAAAGGTTAGTCTGATGAGAAGAGATAGGTTCTTTTTTGATTTCTTTATAGATGTAGCTATACTGGAGGCATTCAGTGCCATTTCCAGAGACGAAGGGTTTACCTGAGATGAAAGTTTAAGCAGTTTCCCTGGAGTTTGGATGAGAGGAGATCTAATTGAGGGATATAAGACACTAAAAGGGAGATTGACAAAGGAGATGCAGAGAGATGTTCCTCATGTAGAAGAATCTTTCATGAGAGGGTCATCATTTCAGGAGAAGACAGTGAGGTAGATCAAAAACCGAGGTAAAGGGGAATGAATTCTCTCAAATGAAGAGGGAGTTGTGATTCAGTGGAAACCTCCCCACCATTCCCCACCCCCAACAATGCTGGGAAATGAATAAATTAAAGGAGGAGACAGTCAAAGTTTTAATCTGTGACACGTCAAAGGGAACAGGAATAGCAAAGTGGAGTTCAGGCTGAGATGGGATCAACCACCATTGTATCGATGTGGGGAGCAGCCTCCCAAGGGGCTGAATGGACTCAATCTGGAGTTCTATTGTTAGTTAGGAATGAGAAAATGAATCAAAACTACAGGGAGGGAGAAAATGAACTTTGATTTAACAAAACAGGTTTTAATTTGTGTACATTAGTGAATAAAGACAGAAATGACTCAACAGAAATTTGTTGCTGAACATTGTTTGGAAGAAATGGAAATACAATATAAAGTAGGGGATACAATTCTAAAGGGGGTGCTGGAGCAGAGGGAGAAATGGGCACATGTCAGTTAAGGTTACGGGACGGGGGAGAGAGGTTAATAAAACACAGTGTCCTCGGTTTTATTAAAAGGGGTGTAGAGTCCGAGAACAGGGAGGTGATGTAGAACTTGTACAAGACACCTATTAGACTTAAACTGGAGTGTCAGAGAGAGAGAGAGAGAGAGAGAGAGTGGTTTAACCTGTGCCTTAGACAAGGGGTGATGTTCAGAAGGAGAGTCCTTAATGGTAACCCAGCTGGTGAGGAATTTGAACCCACACTGGCGATTTTACTCAATATTCCAAACCAGCTATCCAGCCAAATAAGCTAATCCAAAACCCGACATAACACAGAGGGCAAGAAAAGAAATTATTTCTGGTAGGAACACAAGTAGTGAATGGAGAATATTAGATCATGATGATCAGTTGGAAGGTGAGAGATCTTTGATCTGTTGGATATTTCTTCGTGTGTGTGGGAGAGAGAACCTTACCTTTGTGGGCAACAGAAGCTAAATTTAGGAATACAACTAAAGAAAGGAGTTAGGTCTCTATTATCCAGCCCAGTTTTGTTCTGTTCAGGAAGGTGTTTTTTAAGGAAGGATGTTCAAACCCTGGAGAGAGTGTGAAAGAGATTTACTGGAATGATACCAGGAATGGGGGGGTTTAGATTCAGGGAAAGGTTTGAGAGAGCGAGCTTATTCTCTATGGAGAAGAGAAGATGAAGTGGTGACCTAATTGAGGTGTTGAAAATTATGTACAATTCTGACAGCGGAAAGAAGAATATTCTGTTTCCCACACACAGGCCTATCAGTAACTAGCAGGTACGAATTTCAAGATAGTTAGTGAGAGTGAGATGAGGAGAAATGTCTTTCCTCAGAGGGTTTTTGAGTTTGGACTGTACTGCCTGGGAGAGTGGTGGAGGTGGGGTTCCATAGGAAGATGATGTTAGAGCGTGACAGAGATAGGGATTGAGAGTGGGACTACCTGGGTAGGTCTTTCAGGAGCTGGTAAAGATACAAATGGCCTCCTTGCATACGGTAAAACTTTACTATTCTATGAATGTCGACATTTGCAGCTACTTTCTGAACAATTCCTGGAAGTCATTCCTTGCGACCTTGGACTCTGAACTTGTTGCCAGAGGTTTTTGTACATAACAGCCGCAAATCGTTGTCATGAGCGGGATTGGAACTCGGTTGGGTAATGATCCAGAAATATTTTATTCCAAGGGAGGCGATGGGAAATCGAACTGAGGGCACGAGTGAGAACAGACCCGTAGGAAATTTTGAATACGCAACTATCAGGCCAAGTCGAATGAACGGTGAGTGTGAATCTGTGAGCTGCTGATTCTACACTGTCACATGTTGGTCAGTGCTCACGCTAGTATTTGTCTGATTGGGAAGATCTCTCTCTCTCTCTGTAAGGGATGGAGGGTAGTTTGGGTTGTTTCTTTTACAACAGAGAAGGTTGATGGGAGGGGGGGGACATGATAGCGGTGTATAATATGGGTAGTGTTGGAGAGCAGAAACACCTACAGTTCAGGTACATAATTCTTTGGAGTTTGTGACACAGGTAGACAGGGTGCTTGAGAAGACATTTAACGCACTTGCCTTCATTGCTCAGACCACTGAGTATAGGAGTTGGTATGTCATGTTGAGGTAGTACAAGACATTGGTGAGACCACTTTTGGATACCGTGTACACTTCTGGGTGACTTGTTCTAGGAAGGATATAATTAAGCCGGAGAGGGTACAAAAAGGATTTACCAGAATGTTACCAGGACTGGGGAGTTTGAGTGATAGGGAGAAGCTGGAAAGGCTGGGACATTTTATACTGGAGGATAGGGGTTTGAGGGGTGACCTTATACGGGGTTTTAAAAATGATGATGAGCACAGATAAAGTGAAAGGCAGGTGTCTTTTCCGTTGGGTGGGGTGGTGTTTCAGGAGATATGCTTCAGGAGAAAGTGAGGACTGCAGATGCTGGAGACCAGAGTTGAAAAGTGTGGTGCTGGAAAAGCACAGCAGGTCAGGCAGCATCCGAGGAGCAGGAGAATCCTGAAGAAGGGCTTATGCCTGAAACGTCGATTCTCCTGCTCCTCGGATGCTGCCTGACCTGCTGTGTTTATCCAGCAACACACTTTTCAACTCAGATATGTTTCAGGTGAAAGGAAAATTTTTCTTTTAAATGACATGAGGGGCATTTTTTTTTAATAACAGAGGGTGGTTCACATGTGGAATGAACTTTCATAGCAAGTGGTGGATACAGTGACAGTTACAACATTTAAAAGACATTTGGATAAGTACAATGGAGAGATAGGGGCTAAATGCAAAAAGCTGGCACTAGTTTAGTTTGAGATTATGGACAGCATGGACTGGTTGGATTGAAGGGTCTGTTTCCTTGCTGTGTGACTCCATTATGAGGGACATAGATGGGGAACAGGAAGCAGCTGTTTCCCTTAGTTGAAAGGTCAGGAACAAGGGGGGGTGGCATCATTCTAAAGTGATGGGTAAGAGGTTGAGAGAAGGATTTGAGGATTATTTCACCCAGAGGATGGCAGGAATCTACAATGTGTAAAAACAAATCTTTGGGCTTTCTGCCTGTATTTCCTCACTAATTGCTCTGATGTGTGGTAATGCCACTTTGTGACTGTGCGTGGGGTGGGGAGGTTGCATAACTTATGAATATCAAATAGGTGTATAACAGAACAGGAAGGGGCCATTGGGCCCATCAAGCCTGTTCCACCATTCAGTGGATGATCTATGACCTCACTCCATAGCCCTGCCTTTGGGTGGACTCTGAGAATTATTATTAAACGGCAGAACGGGTTTCTGTATATCTGAGAGAGGCTGTGTGTAATGGATATGGCGCAACTTTTAATGTTTAGGGTCGACTCAGTGTCGTTCTGTTTCCGAACAGCCCTCCCTGCCCCAGTCAAAGTAAAACACTCAGAGACACAGTATAGTTTTACCTCCTTAATCTTTATTCCTCGCCCTGGAGGGAGAGAGAATGATCACCCCTGTGCACAGGGACATGAGTTCATGATCTTCTCTGGAACAGCAGTTTCTCAATGAACTATATAGTCTTTTTACAGGGAGGAGCATTAGATAAGGGTGACCATTACAATCAACAAGTAAAGATTAAGCTATCTTCTGTTACACAATGAATAAGTGGCTTTACATAATGAATACTTTCCACCTTGTTAACTGACTTTACATACTGAATGCTGCCTCATCTTGTTAAATGGCTCTACTTAATGACTGCTTTTCCACCTTGTTGACCCATTACCCTTACCTCCAGCACCCTCTTGTTAACTGCAAGTTCTTATCCGACCTGAGTCATGCTCAGCTGAACCTCTTGTTTCACAAAACTCAGAACTTAACTCTTTCCCTACCTGCTCATACCCAAAACACATTCTCATCGGGATCCACCAGAGGAAGACAGAACAAATTGATTCTTCATGATTTCATTCTTTTATTCCTTAGGGTGATACATATGGTCAGAATCTGCCCAGATTGAGCCATGATAAGTATCCCAAGCACAAGGTAGGAGTGTGAGGGAATACTCCCCCTTGCTTGCATGGATGCAGCTCCAACAACACTTGAGAAATTCAATACCATTCAGGGACAACGCAGGCCTGCTTATTGACACTACATCCCCAAGCATCCACACCCTCCACAACCAAAGATCGGTAACAGCAGTATGTACGAGCTACAAGATGCACTGCAGAAATTCACCAAAGATCCTGAGACAACACTTTCCAAACCCATGACCACTTCCATCTAAAATGACAAGGGCAGCAGATACATGGGAACACCACACTCTGCACGTTCCCCCTTGAGCCACTCAGTGTCCTGACTTGGAAACATAACACCACTTCAGTGTCGTTGGGTCAAAATCCTGGAATTTCCTCCCTAAGAGCATTGTGTGTCTACATACAGAACATGGACTGCAGCAGTTCAAGAAGGCAGCTCACCATTACCTTCTCGAGGGACAACTAGGGATGTGTTGGGCGATGAACGCTGGGCCCGACCAGAGATACCTACATCCCAGGAGTGAATAATAGTAAAAAAAATTGGACATTTCCCCAGGGCATCCGCTTCCCTATTGTGGGCTTGCTCTGGGAGGGTAGGTTCAAACTTTGTAGTGAATGTTGATGCAAAATACCCATTCAATGTTGAGTCACCTGGTTTGTGAACTGCTTTGATAAAGATCAATACACAGCCATGAGTTTCAGTTTATATTCCTGCTGGGTTGCTTCTCTGATGTTAATTATTACGCTGTATTTAATTTTGAGGCTTCATTTGCTGCTGTTTTAACATTCTTTTTTCTAACCCTTTGATTCACATTGCTGATTGTTTCTGAATTTATAGATGACTCCAAAACAGATGGCAGCTTGGTGTACTCGGTCATCACCATCTCAAAGCCAAGAAACGCTGGTAAAGGATACAGTATATATATATTTTTATCAGATTGCTGGCTCAGTGAAAGTGGAGATTTTCTCTAGTTTATCTCAACTTTTAAACATCGCTAGTGTTGCTCTTGGCTATCATAATAGAGCAAAGATCTGCCCAAGCTTTCCAAATCTTTTTACATCATTCCAATTTATTAATAACGAATCGTGTTTGCAATTCAGCTACATCATAGTCATGTTCCATCTATGTCAACTACGTTGACAACTACGTTGAAATGTGAGTTGGAAGACAGTAAGTTACACTAATGGCTAATTGCTACATCATTCATCTTGTTTTAAGGGGACACCTAAACTTTAGGCCCTGGGGTGTCAATTTTTTTATTGCCAAAATACTACAGCTTAATGTCTGAGCGTGGCCCCTTCTGGCCTTGTCTCTGGGGCAAGGAGGCATTCACTCAGGGTCTAGCATCATTCGCAGGGGAGTATTGCCATTTCATTGCCCTGAGTATTTCTTTGATCACACAAAGATAGGTGGAAGGACAGGTCCTTGTTGAGGAAGTAGGGAGGCTGCAGAAGGATTTGGACAGGCAAAGAGAATGGGCAAAGAAATAGCAGATAGAATCCAGCATGGGAATGTGTGAGGTCATGTACTTTAGTAGGAAGAATAGAAGCATAGACTGTTTTCCAAAGAGGGAAAGGTTTCGGAAATCTAAAGCACAAAGGGATTTAGGAGTCCCAGTTCAGGATTCTCTTCTGGTTAGCAGGCAGGTTCAGTTGGCAGTTAGGAAGGCAAATGCAATGTGAACATTCATTTCAAGAGTGTTACAATACAACAGCAGGGATGGACTGCTGAGGCTATATAAGGCGCTGGTCAGACTATGTTTGGAACACTGTGAGCAGTTTTGGGTCACCTATCTAAGGAAGGATGTGCTGAACTTGGAGGGGGTCCAGAGGGGGCTTCCAAGAAACATCCCAGGGATTAAGAATTGTCATATGAGGAGAGGTTGAGTACTATAGGTCTGAACTCAATGGAGTTTAGAAAGATGTGAGAGAATCTGATTGAAAATTGCAGGATACTGAGAAGTTAGGAGAGGGTGGACATGGAGCTGATCCTTCCACAAGAAGGACAAACGAGGAGCTGAGGGCAGAGCCTCAGAGTGAAGGGACGTCCCTTTAGATCTAAGATGAGGAGCAACTTCTGCAGCCAGACAGTGGGGAATCTATAGAACACATTACTGCAGAAGGCTGTCATTAAATGTCTTTAAAACAGAGATAGATAGGTTCTTGATCTGTAAGAGGATCAAGTTTACAGAGAGAAGGCAGGAAAATGGGTTTCAAAAACATATCTGCCATGACAGAATGGCAAAGCAGACTTGATGGGCCGAATGACTGCTATATCTTATGGTCTTGGTTAGTAAGTGACTAATAGCCTGTGATGCACGGTACACTTTAGCCCCTCAGATTCAGAACTTTCTGAGCATGTGCTATGAGCCACCCACAGTAAAAGGTGTTCAGGGAGCTGGATGACCAACATAGAATATGGGCCAGGAGCTCTCGGGAACCTGCTCACCTTCCTCACCCCCGTCTCCACCACATATCACACACACACTCACCCTCACACTCTCACACACTCACACACATACGCTCACACACTCACACACTCTCACTCACACACACACACACACACACACACTCACCCTCACACTCTCACACACTCACACACATATGCTCACACACTCACACACTCTCACTCACACACACACACACCCACACACTCTCACTCACACACACACCCACCCAACATGCCCCACACATTGAGGGATGAATTCCCACAGATTCCCAACCCTCCTCCCTCGGATAGAAACCATTCCTTCTCATCGCTGTTTTCAATCCGTCCCACCCCCTTCTCCTGAAACAGTGACCCTCTCGTTCTAGATTGTCCCACATGAGGAAACATCCTCTCTCTGTCTCCTTTGTCAATCCCACCCCCTTTAGTGTCCTATATCCCTCAGTTAGATCTCCTCTCATCCCTCTAATCTCCAGAGAGGATCGACCTAAACTGCTTCATCTCTCTTCCAAAGACAAAGTCCTCGTCTCTGAACATGAAATGTACAAACACGCTTTACATTTTGATGGTATCTTGGATGTAGAATACACATCATAAAGTGAGTTAGTCACAGTTTTTGAGAGGACTACAGCCCAGAACAAGGTCCATCGGCCCATTGAGTCCGTGCTGGTCAGATATAGCCGCCTCACCATTCTCTCATCCCCTTTCCCCAGCACGTGGCCCATTGCCTTGGTGTGTGAGTGCACACCTAACCCCTTCTTCAATGTGCTGAGTTTCTGTCTCTCCCACCCTTACAGGCAGCAAGTTCCAGATTCCCCACCACCCTCTGGGTGAACAACATTCCCCTCACATTCCCCTCACATTCCCCTCACATTCCCCTCACATTCCCCTCACACTCCCCTCACATTCCCCTCACACTCCCCTCACATTCCCCTCACATTCCCCTCACATTCCCCTCACATTCTCCTCATACTCCCCTCACATTCCCCTCACATTCCCCTCACACTCCCCTCACACTCCCCTCACACTCCCCTCACATTCCCCTCACATTCTCCTCACATTCTCCTCGAACCCTCCTGCCCCTCACCTTCAATCTATGCCCCTTCTCCCGGCCATTGGCCTCTCCATCAAAGGGGGAAGATTTCTTCCTGTCTACCCTATTTATGCCCCTCAATATTTTAAATATTCCTCTCTTTTAATCTACACTGTTGTAAGGACAACAAGTTCAGTCTGTCCAACCTATCTCCAGCAATGAAACCTTCCAGCCTCCAAGACAATATGCTGATAAATCTCCCTGTGCACCCTCTCCCAGTTCATTTAGATATGTACCGTTGGTAAAATATCTTTTTGTTTATTTACAGCTCGCTCTGATGGTGCATCAGGAGGGAAACATGTAAGTTATTTTGCAGTGAAAAAGATGGCAGTTAATTTTAAATCAGCTATGTTATGTTTTTAGGAGGTTGTTAATGTAAAGTCTCTGTTGCCTCACTAGAGAGAGGGAGAGAGGTCTGGGGGAGAAAGAGAGAGAAAAGGCCAGAACTGTTTTGCCATTTAATCTGAGAGTCACCACATCTAAAGCACAGGGAATGATCATTCACAACAATCTCAACCAGAGCAGGAACTGAATCACATGCTGTCAGCAAACCAAGCACAGAAACAACTGAGCTAACCAATCACAACATGGCCAGTGGCAAAAACATTGGGCAGCACGGTGGCTCAGTGGTTAGCACTGCTGCCTCACAGCGCCAGGGACCCAGGTATAATTCCAGCCTCGGGTGACAGTCTGTGTGGAGTTTGTACGTAAACCTCGTGTCTGCGTGGGTTTCCTTCCATAATCCAAAGATGTGCTGCTTAGGTGAATTGGCCGTGGGAAATTGCCCGTAGTGTGAGGGATATGCAGGTTACGAGGGCTAGCCATAGGAAATGCAGGGTTACAGGGATAAGGTAAGGGGGGGGTGCTCGGTCTGTGTCAGATAACATGCAGAGGGTCAGTGTGGACTCGATGGACCGAAAGGTCTGCTTCCACACTATAGGATTCCACAATGTGCATGTTAGGGGGATTAGCCATGGTTAATGCAGGGTTACAGAGATTGGGACAGGGTCCTGGTGGGATGTTCCTTACAGGTTTAGTGCAGCCAGATGGACTGAATGGCCTCTTTCCACACTGCAGGGACTCTAGTGACACCAATGTTTAGCTCTAGGGTGTGGGACAATTTATTCTGATCTCAACATTGTATTTTGATACAATTCACTTTCAATTTCTGAAATAATGGGGAAGTAGTATTCTATGACTGCAGATGTTGGAAACCAGATTCTGGATCAGTGGTGCTGGAAGAGCACAGCAGTTCAGGCAGCATCCAAGGAGCAGCGAAATCAACGTTTCGGGCAAAAGCCCTTCATCAGGAATAAAGGCAGAGAGCCTGAAGGGTGGAGAGATAAGGTAGAAGAGGGTGGGGGTGGGGAGAAAGTAGCATAGAGTAAATGAGCTGGGAGTTGCAGTGGGAGAGGGACTCCCTGAGATTCTTGTAGAGAGAGGAGGGAAACTTCTTCAAGGCAGGCATCCATCAAGGCTCTTCCAGCACCACTAATCCAGAAAGTAGGATTCTATGTTGTCAGCTGCCCACCCCTGGGTATATCCTGAGGACATGAATTTAAATCTTGCTGTGACAGGTGGAGAATTTAGAATTCGACTTAAACAAAAACAGATCTGGTGTTAAGACTCTAATGATGACTGTTGTCGGGAACAAAGAACCATCTGGTTCCAAATTGAAGACTGAGATGAAGAGGAATTTCTTCCCTCACAGGGTTGGGAGTCTGTGGAACTCCTTGCCAGATAGAGCTGTGTGTGGGAATAGGGAGGCAGGTTTAATTCTGGGATAGACAGATTCTTGATTATTCAGGGAATCAAGAGCTACGGTTAAATGCAGGAACGTGAAGGTGAGGAGTGGGGCATCAGCCACGATGCTATTGACTGGCTGAGCAGGCTCGAGGGGCCGAATGGCCTTCACCTGTTCCTGTCTGCGATGGTCCTTAATGGAATGAAATCTGACCTCCTTACCCGCTCTGCTCTGCACATGATTCCTAACCCTTTGCAAACTCTTCACTGCCTTCTGGCCAAGCAAGTCAACTAGCTCAAGGACATTTCGGGATTGGCATCCACTTCCCCCCTTAGCAGAGGTGGCCACATCCCGTTCAGCGTACAGAGTTTAATAACATTTGGCAGGGTCAGGTTTAGGCTTGTGCCAATCACGTGCTTTGCCAAGAGAAATTGGTCTGTATAATGATCCCAGATATTCACAGCTCCTTCTGCACATGCTTGCTGTCTTACAGGCAAAGCTTTTACTCTCATACATTTTCATAGAGTCATACAGCACAGAAACAGGCCCTTCGGCCCAAACCTGTCCATGCCGAGCAGGTTCCCCAAACTCAGCTAGTCCCATTTGTCTGCATTTGCTCCATATCTCTCTAAACCTTGCTTATCCACGTACCTTTCCAAATGCCATTGAAATGTTATAATTGCACTTACCTCTACCACTTCCTCTGGCAGCTCATTCCACATACGCACTGCCCTCTGTGTGATAAATTTACCTCTCAGATCCCTATTTAATCTTTCCCTTCTCACCTGAAACCTATGCCCACAAGTTTTGGACTCCCCTAACCTGGGGAAAAGGCTATAGTTATTTACCTTATCTCTGTCCCTCATGATTTTATAAACCTCTATAAGGTCACCCCTCAGCCTCCGACACTGCAGGGTAGAAAAACTCCCAGCTTCTTCATATAACTCTAACCCTCTAGTCTTGGTAACAACTTTGTAAATCTTTTCTGTCCCCTTTGTGGCTTAAAAACATCCTTTCTACAGCAAGCTAACCAGAACTGTAGACAGTATTCTAAAAGTAGCCTCACCAACATCCTGTACAGCTGTAACATGATGCCCCAACTTGTGTCATCAATGCTCTGACCGATGAAGGCAAGCATGTCAAATGCCTTCTTCACCACCGTGCCACATTCAAGCAATTATGTACCTGTACCCCCAGGTATCTGTTCAGCAACACTTCCCAGAACTGGACTATTGACTGTATAAGTCCTGGCCTGGTTTGCCATACCAAAATGCAACACCTCACATATACCTGAATTAAACTTCATCTGCCATTTCTTGGCCCACTGGCCCAGTTGATCAAATTTCCATTGTATTCTTAGATACCCTTCTCCTCTGTCCACAATGTCACCAATGTAGGTCTTGCTCCTAACGACAGTGTTTCTGTGTTGTCCTGTTTTCAGACTGACCAAGAGGAGCAGCAACAATCCTGCATCACATACGCTACCCTGAGGCACACAGATACAGGAGGGGAGGAGGAACCAGGCCAAGATGAAGAAGGAAACATTTATGCCAACCTTCCACGGATATCGTGAGACAGCACAGAAGAAAGCCTGTGACGCTTCACAAACAAATCAATCGTAATCCTACCTTCCAGCAAATAAGGGGAACAAGGAAGAGAAGGCGGAGCTATGTCACATGTCTACGGCTAGGTTAGGCTAGACTTTGTGTCAATTTCAGTCAGCAAGATATCACTTCCAAAGATAGATTTATCTTGAAAAACCATCTGAATAATTGTCTCTCTCTCAACCCTCAGTGGGTCAATTTATCCTGCTGTAGTGCGATCTAACTGTTGATGGCAGAGATTTGAGATTTTTATGCTGTCCATTCCTAACGTAAGCCTCCATTTGATCTCCTAGTCAATGGATCGAGGTAGATGAGCCAATGAATTGAATGTACTCTAATCTTTTGCTTAAATTGTGGTGAGATGGAAATAATTCAAGACAGGATCATTCTCCAGCCCTATCCTCATTGCCCTCAAACTTCATCACTTTCAATACATATCCAGCTCTCTTTTCATACCTCGTATGGAATCTACATTCACCATGATCCCAGGATATACGTTCCAAATCCTAACAACTCTCTGAGTAAAGAATTTCTCCTCTTCTCACTCCTAGCTTTCTTGCTGACAATCTTGAAATTGTGACCCCCTAATTACTGACATACCAACTCATGGAAACAAAATATTCTTTCTGCTGTCAACATTCTTCATAATTGTGAACAACTCCCATTAGGTCCCCCTCTTAATTTTCTCTGTCCATGGAGAAGGAGCCTGATGTCACTAATCTTTCCTTGGATGTAAAATCCTTCATTCCTGCTATCATTCTCGTAAATCTCCCATGAACCCTCTCCAGAACTTGAATATTCTTTAAATAAAGTGGCCAGAACTGAGCACAAATGTGGTCTGACCAATGATTTGTAAAGGTACAACACCACTTCCTCAGTTTTATACTCAATGCCTCTGTTTATAACCACAAGGATTGTTTGAGCCTTCTTCACAATTGTTTCAACTTGCCGACCACCTTCAGAGAATGATCCATGTGAATACCAAGGTCCCTCAGCTCCAGTACTCCTCTCAAAGACGTACCATTGAGCCTGCATTGTTGGTCTGTGTTTCTGTTAGCAACATGTATTACCTCACATTTCTCTGCAGAGGAATTAATCTGCCAGTTTTTTGTCCATTTCGTCAACTTATTCATCTCCCTGTGAAGTCACCCAGTACCATCCTCACTATTCACTCTTCTCCCTGGGTAAGTATCAACTGCAACTTTAGAGATCATATCCTCAACACCCAGCTCCTAATCATTATGTAACCAAAGTAGCTATCAATCTCTACCTGTCAGTTTTAGCTTCGTGAACATCCACATATATTTATCAGTATGCAGGTGTCACTTTCTCCTGTGTGATTGTGTCAGTGCATTTACCCGTCTGTTCCTGCTGTGTGAATTGAAACTGTCAATATTAATCTGTACCTGTCAGGTTCTCCTATGTGAATGTGTGCGTGCAGTTACCAATCTATGCCTGTCAATCTCTGCCTTATTAAGATGTGAATTTACTTGTCAGTTTGTACCTGTCAGTTCCTGTTTGGTGAATGTGAAGAGTGCAGGTACCAATATGTATCTGTGAGATTCTGCTCTGTGAATGTGAGAATGGAGTTATCAGCTTGTATTTGTCAGTTTATGCTGTGGGAAACTGGGAGTGTAGTTATCATTCTGTTCCCATCAGATTTAGCTTTGTGACTGAGAGTGTAATTATTCATCTGTCCCTGACAGTTACTGCAATGTGAATGTGTGACTTAAGTGAACAGAAACCGACCACTGGAGACTGATAGTCACACATTTGTTTCACAGTAACTATGCCGTCATCATTTGTTTGTCTGTTTCTGGATGGGGATGAGTAAACGTAGTTATCAGTCTGGACTTGTCGGTTTCTACTCTTGTGTATCACAGTGACTTCATTCTCCCAAAGTCAATAATATCTGCTGTGTCTGTGTGATTCATTCTGTGATCATTAGCATTAGGGTGTTGAGACTCGGTCTTTATCTCTTCTGCATTTTGTGATTTATGAGTTGACTGTCAGTCTTTGGGGTGGGTAGGGGACAGAGGAGATAAAGGGAACTACTTTATTCTGAATCATGGTCACACATTTCCTGTTTGGGTGAAGATTCTGAGATCTGTGGTATCATTGAGACATTTAGTTTCATTTTGAACCCAGACATTGTTGATTTTTTTTTCTGTGAAAGAGAGCTTTATTCTGAATGTAAGTACATTTCTGCATGATATTTTTATACCAATATACAACATAACAGCAAATCATCTCAATTCTCACCAAAATCAGAATCGCTGATATGGTACAGCACAGAAGCAGACCATTCAGCCCATCGTATCTGTACTGGAGCATTCCATGAATGTATCAGTTGTGCAGAAAATGTTGGAAGTGTGAACTTCATCCACTCATTGCCAGTCTGTGTACAGAAAGGAGGATATGACATCAATTCTGCAGTCATCTGACTGTTAAAACTTTAGTGCCAGTTTTGATATGTTTCCCACAGTCACAGATAGAGTATATGGATCTTCATCTCCTATGTTCAGTTGTGGTTTTGTGTCTGAGTGTAGCATAAAATCTACTTTTTTGAATAAACTCTTTTCAATGCAAGTGAAAACATAACACAATGCAAAAGAAAGGATTCTGTGTTGTTCTTTCGAGTCAAGCTTGGAAACAATGGACCTTTGCATCTAGTATCGTGTGAATCTAATAGAGTAATGATATTAAATGGTTTTTTTTTAAATTCCAAGAGTCTTTTTCAGTTCATAGTGGCGTCTTTTTCTGAATACTGCTGAAGTAACAATCAGTGTAAAGTGAATCCATTTGCAACTAAGTGAAAGGGTGATGAACAATTCAACTGCATTGGAGCTCACTGACCACAATGTTCCTTGTACAGAAAAGAAAACTGACTAATTAACTTCTATTTTAAGAAGAAGACAGGATATTACTCTGCTGTGTAGAGTGATAATGCACCATTGGCAGTACTCTTGTATTGCTCTATGATAGGGAGGAGGAAAACAAACGGAATTTTATTCTAGGTCATGCAGTGCAGAATATTTAAACTGTCAAATTCAATTAATTGAACAAGCAACACTGTTCAACTCTGCTAGAAAACAAAATGAGCAGTTTTACAAAGCTACCAACTGTGGCTATTTTATTTTTCTCTAATGTTTTGAAAGGTGGTAATTAGATTCCGTTGATGCATTGTGAAAATTGCAGTGAGATTTCATGCTTTTTTGTAATACATCTTGGGGAGGGTGAGGAGGAATGCGGGGCTCTTTGTAGGAACTTGAAAGTAATTTTGAAGGAGGTACACAATTATATAAAAAAAGTTTCTTGCTGGACTGAAACAGACAGCACAATCTACTCCTGCAGCATGAAGGATTGCAGAATGATGTTGTGATAAAGGTGGGGATCGCAGCTCCTCAGTGACCACGATACATTGATGCTGGCTGATCAGGATGAGAATTGTTAGCTGGTTGTTTCTGATCGGTACGGACTCGAACGTTTTGAAGGACCTGATTCTGTGCTGTAGGCCTCCTCGCCAAGGAATAGGTGAGGAGAAATCATTTTGATGTAACATTTTCTGTTATTTGTAATGTCAATGGAACTGCAAAGCTGTTAGACATTGCAACGTGTGTCAGGATGATGCATGGCTTTGAAACCCATTGTATACAGAGAGAGGGAGAAAGAACGTACGTACATTAATCAGTCTCTCTATGCCAGACATTTAACACAGAATGTGCATTTGGAATTCACATTATTCAATTGCATCTAGAAGGCGGCATATGGCATTCTTGCCTTTATTGATCGGGGAATTGAGTACATGAGTCAGGATGTCAAATTGCAGTTTTATAAGTCTTTGGTTAGGCCATACTTCGAATATTGCATTCAATTCTGATTGGCACATGACAGGAAGGACGTGGAGGCTTTGGAGAGGGTGCGGAAGAAGTTTCCCAGGATGCTGCCTGGATCAGAGGGCAATGAGCTACAAGGAGGGACTAGAAAAGCTCAGATTGTTTCTCCTGAGGAGTGGAGGCTGAGGGGATACTTGATAGAACTCTATCAAATAATGAGATGCATAAATAGGGTTGCTGGTCAGAATTTCTTTCCCAAAGCTGACATTTTTAAAACTGGGAAGCATGCATTTAAGGTGAGGGGGGAAAGTTCGAGGGAGACACAGGAGGGCGAGTTATTTTTCACGGAGTGTGGTAGAGGTCTGGAATGCACTGTCAGGGGTGGTGATGGAGGCAGATACAATAAGGGTATTGAAGTGCATTTAGAATAATCGCAAGAAATTGAGGGATATGGTCCAAGGACAGGCAGAAGGGATGAATTTAATTTAGCGCCATGTTTTTACAACATCACTGGCTGAAGGACCCATTCATGTACTGTTTTATGTTCTATGTTCATATTTAGTGCAGTTCCCAAGCGTACATTTCAGATGAGGATTCATTCAAATTGATTGGAACTGTGTGGCATGCTTTGAGATTATAGATAAAAAACATAAACCTGTATTTTCTTGGTGATGTTTGATTATTAGTTTGAACATATCTCTCTGGAAATGAAGCTCAATGTGAGCCTGACCCAATTTGCTGTGTGAATGTGGTAAGGATGTTCTTCAGTCTGACAGTGGTAACACACCTGCTGGTTGTTAGAAGGAACTGATCACACTTGGCTTTGTGCCAAGGACATATTACACTGTCTCGGTCCTTCAAGTATTTGTCTGGAGGAATTTAGAAGAGACATTTCCTGTAAGTTAACATCAGCTGTGATCGGCAACATCAATGTAACATTCAGTTAATCATCTTTTGATTTTTTAAATTAAAGCCAGCAATTTAAACAGAACAATTGGTTTGATCCCACTCCTGCCCTGAGCTGCCAATTGTCGGTTTTTTTCTTCCAATTCTAATACCAATTGAGTGAGATCCAGACATTAAACAACACTCACACAGCTCCAAGAATGGGACTACCTGATCCAAGTGGGTATGTGGATATGTAAGTTTAGTTATCAATCTATACCTGTTACTTCTTGCTTGGTGAATGTGTAAGTGTAGTTATCAAACTGTACCGTTCAGTATATGGTAAATATATTTACACATTCACACAGCAGAGACGAGAGTATCATGAAAATAGCACAGCATAGAGGAGCTCATTCAGCCCATTTTGCCTATGCCAATCCAAAGACCCCCTCATGACCTTTCTCATCCAATCTTCCTGCCACAGTCAGTAGCCTTGCAGTTTAGAGAACTTGAGGTGCAGTTCCAGGGATTTTTGTTTGAAGAGTTTAAAGTCTCTGCCTGCACAACCAAATCAGGCAGCAAATTCTGGATACCCACCACCCTCTGCATAAAATAACATGTTTCCTCACATATCATCAAATCCTTCAGCCACTTTGCTTGAATCTGTGATTCCTTGAGTTTGAACTCTCAGACAAATGGAACAGTTTCCTCCTGTCTACTCTCTCTCTCCCTTCCACTATTTTGTATTCCTTAATCATGGCACTCCTCAGCCTTTTCTGTTCCAAGGAATACCATCCCAACCTCTCCAATCTCTCCTGATAGCTATAATTCTCCAGCCCTGGCAACATAGTAGTAAATCCCCTCTGCATTCTCTCCAGAGCAATTCCGTCCCTCCTGTGATGTGGTGACCAACCTGTACACAGTTGTAGCCTCACCAGAGCCTTATACAGTTCATTGTTATATCCCTACTTTTGTATTCCATCCCCCTGCCAGTGAAGAGAGCATTCCATATGCATTCTTTACAAACCCCATATACCTGTACTGCTACCTTTAGAGACCCGTGCATTTGCACACCAAGATCTTCCACTTCATCTACTCCTCTCAATATATTCCCATTTACACTTCGACTTTCCAAAATGCATTGCCTCACAGTTGTCAGAGCTGAACTCCATCTGCCACTTTCCTGCCCACCCGACCAAACTATCTATAGAATACAGTTTTGAAGCAAACACCTATCCTCTACATTTTTCACTGCACTGCCAATTTTTATGTCATCTGCAAATTTCACAAATTTGCCCACCACATTCAAGGCCAAATCGTTAATAAAACAAGCAGCAGAGATCCCAACACTGAACCATGCAGAGCACCACTTGAAACAGCTTTCCATTCACAAGAGCAGCCATCAATCATTACCCTCTGTTTCCTGTGACTGAGCCAACTTTGGATCCAATTCAACACATCCCCTGGGCTTTTACTTCTTGGCCCAGTCTGCTGTGATGATGCTGCTCCTTTAACAAGTTTATAAAAGACAAAAACTCCAAAACGTCTAAGCTGATGGGTTTTAGGGACATTTTGATTATAGCTAACAGACAATGCCTCAGGAAAACGGCTTTAAAGTTTTTAAAAAGAACACTTGTACAATTAAAGGGGAGCGGCCAGTTCTCCAAGCTCAGCTTCTCTCTGGGTTGATTAGATTTTTGGCTGTCTGGCTAGTGACTGAAAGCAGTCAGGCAGCTGAAGAAGCTGCTGGACCCAAAGAAGCAGGACCATGCTGCTCCTCCCTCTCTCTCTGACATCTCTCCTGTAAGACCCTGGGTTTGATTTTACTTCTTGTGCCAAGGGGTGTTTATGGGGATTGTTGTAAGTATTGTGCGCAACATCATTAGGTTGGGATAATGTGTTGGGTTTTGGATAGGTTAAGTTGTTCAGTATTCTGATTTCTTTTGTTTGTGCTTCATTCAATAATCTTGTAAATCAATTCTGTTTTATTTAAAACTACATGGTTTGATCAGCGTTATACCTGCTTAAAGCAACGAGCAAAGTTAGGATCTGGGCTACCTTCTGGAAATGTTTTGAGGGGATTGACCTGGTCCATAACAGACTGGGGGATCTTTGCAGGATTTGTTCTGTAGTTCCGATGTAGGATTAGGGTTGTTGGACTTGATGGCAGTGAATGGTAAGTACTAGTGTCTTCTGTTCCGGATGTTGACATCGGTCAGTCGATTTAAACAGAGCTTGGGATAGCAATGGCTCTTTCAGTCACCAAGAGTTTTCTGGGGGTGGAAGAAGTGACCTTGGGGCTTTTACAAAAGGTGATTAAGGCCAGGCTGCTGGAATTAACAGACAAGGTGGGGTTGGAGCTGTCTCCTTCCATGAGGAAAGGAGAGATAATTACAGCAATAGCTCAGCATTTAAACTTACTGGAAACACCATCAGAATCTTTAGATTTGGCTAAAATTCAATTGGAAATGAAGCAGCTTGAGTTAGAGGCAAAAGACAAGATCTATGATTAAAAGCAGAGGAGAGAGAAAAGGAGAGAAAGGTAAGGAAGAAAGAGAGGGAGTTTGAACTTTGGAAATTGGCATTTTGACAGGAGTTCAATATTTGCTTCCTGAAGTAGTGAGGACTGATGGAACAGCAGAGAGTTAAAGCAGCAAGATTAGGAGCTGAATGGCTGATGGTTATGAATTGCGTCATAAATCAAAGCTTGGCTTCCAAATTCAATTTCAATCCATGAGGGATAGAAATTGGAGATAAGAGAAATCCTGACGTGGAAATGGAAAGGTAGATCCTGGTTCTGTAGAAGCTGGAGATTAGAGTCAAGATTGGAGTGATGTTGGAAGAGCACAGCAGTTCAGGCAGCATCCGAGGAGCAGGAAAATCTACATTTCGGGCAAAATCCTATATCAGGAATGAGGCTGGGAGCCTCAGAGGTGGAGAGATAAATGGGAGGGGGGGGGTAGGGTTGGGGCTGGGGAGAAGGCAGCTGAGAGTGAAATAGGTGGATGGAGGTGGGTTAAAGGTGATGGGTCAGAGAGGAGGGTGGAGCAGATAGGTGCAACAGGTCATAAAGATGGAGCTGAGCTGGAAGGTTGGAACTGGGATAATGTGGGGGAAGAGGAGGAAACTGGTGACGTCTACATTGATGCCATGGGGTTGAAGTGTTCTGAGGCAGAAGATGAGGCGTTCTTCATCCAGGCATCTGGTGATGAGGAAGTGGCGGTGGAAGAGGCCCAGGACCTCCATGTCCTTGGCAGAGTGGGAGGGGGGAGTTGAAATGTTCAGCCATTTAAGCCCCATTAGGCCTCTTGCATTGAAATAAATACAGTTTAATTTATCAGTCCGACCTAATTCTCTGCTTTGTCCCGGCCTGCCCTGTGGTTGATTGGTGCAGGTGACTTGGAGATGTTCTCTGAAGCACTCAGCGAGAAGGCATCCAGTCTCCCCAATGTAGAGGAGATCGCATCGGGAGCAACGGATACAATAAATGATATTGGTGGATGTGCAGGTAAAACTTTGATGGGTGTGGAAGGCTCCTTTAGGGCCTTGAATGGAGGTGAGGGAGGAGGTGTGGGTGCAGGTTTTGTAATTCCTGACAGCGACAAATCAGAATTGTGTTACCTCCCTGGTGCCAAGATCAAAGATATTTCGAGAGAATGTGGAGTATTCTCAAAAGGGAGAGGGACCAGCAGGAGGTTGTTGTACACATTGGAACTAACTACATAGGAAGGGAAAAGGATGAGATTGTGAAAGGTTGATATAGGAAGTGAAGCTGGTATTTAGAAAGGAGGTTCTCAAGGGTAGTAACACCTAGATTATTCCTGGTGCTATGAGGATCAGAGGAATCCCTTTTCTGGGAACTAGAGCAGGTTCATGTTTTGGATTATTGGAATCTCTTCTGGAGAAGAAATGACCTGCATGAAAACCCTAACCCTAACCCTTTCGCACGTGAACTGGATGGAGTCGAATGTGCTGGCAGGGACATTTCCTGGAGCTGTTTGGGAAGAGTTCACCGAGTGAGGTGAGGGTGTAGGACCAAGGGAGATATTGAGGAAAACGATCAGTCTGAGACTGGTACAGCTGGGAAGGAGAAGCAAGTCGAACAGTCAGGGCAGGCAGGAACAAAGCAGAAAATGAGGTAGGACTGATAAATTAAACTGCATTTATTTCAATTCAAGAGGCCGAACAGGGGTGGTGAATGAGCTCAGGGTTTCATTCAGAAAATCAGATTGGGATGTCATCGCAATTCCAGAGATGGACACTACTGGCATCTTAATGTTCCAGGATACAAACACTGCAGGAAGGATAGAGAGGGTGACAAGAGAGGAGGGGGAGTGACGTTTTTGTGAGGGGATAACGTGACAGCTGCAATGAGGATATTTCCTTGAGTACATCCAGGGACGTTACTTGGGTGGAACTGAGAAATAAGAAAGCGATGATCACCTTATTGCGATTGTACAATAGATATGCAACAGTCAGCTGGAAATAGAGAAACAAATTTGTCAGAAGATCTCAGTAATGTGTAAGAATAATCAGGTGGTTCTGTTGGGGGACTTTAGCTTTCAAACATAGATTAAGGCTGCCATAGTATTAAGGGTTTAGATACAGAGAAGTTTGTTAAGTGTATAATGTAGCTGATTATTTCAAATGTAATATATTACATCGCAAATTGTAATTCTGCACAGACACTAGTGCTACATAATGCAATATTTGTATTTCGTTGACCTTTTCAGGAATGATACTTTGTTTAGTTTTGACTCTGGGACCGTTGCTGATATTTTAACGCTCAGTTCTTTCTATCTGCCTGTTACAGACAGGTCAGGAGCAGTTAAACAGTGTTCAGACTGATTGTAATCTGGGACAAATAAGAGGTACTGATCCAGTGGGGTTCTGTAATGTTACCCCGGACACTTCAGCGGGATTGTTTAGATTGATTCATGGCGGGTACATGGTTGGTTGTTCAATTTGTGTGATTTTTAATTTTGTACAACGCCGTCATCTCCAAACCAGCTTGTTTGGGCTGTTTTATCAGAGGTTTTAAATTTTTTATATGTAATTTATTATCAAGACTATTTAGTAGGCTTTTTGAAATTGACCAAATGTCATTCCAAGTGAACCAATCAGGCTCCAACAATTCTTTTTCCTGCCTTTTCTGTACCTTCTGGAGCTGTTTCTCTGTGGGCTAAGGGACAGGGCTGTACCTAATCCCAGCTCTAGGGTTGGCTGTCCATTCCCTTAAACAGGCAGCACTTCCAGAGCTCGGCTGCGCTAACCCTGCAGGAGACCATCCAGGGTTTACCTGGTGGGGGCTCTGGGAGGACACGAACCCGGGCGCCATCCACGCCAAGCGGCTCACCATCATGCCAAAGACACGGGCATGGCCCGCTGGATCGGTGGGGAGCCCGGGCGGTACTGCACATTCACCCTGAGACAGATAGACAGAGAGAGGGAAACATAACGGCTCTTTCCAGAGGCACGAAACCATCCAGAGAGAGCAGCAATCCACAGGGGACACTCCCGTGTCGTATTAGAAACCCATGACTTGTTGTTGTTCCACCGGGTTAGTACAGTTGTAATTGATGGAACTGAATCTACCCGAGAAGTTAGTGCACAGGGACTGACTGATGGATTTGTGTGACATTAGTTATAGTCAAGCAGCGATGAAGTTACAAACTGAGACTCTAACAGTGATCACACAGAACAGTGATGGAAGTCCAGGCTCCCTGTCGGTAGGAGGTGAGAAATCCCCGGGAAAACCTTTCTCTCCTCATTGTCCTCCAGCTGTAAATATGAACATGACTGAGGAGGAGAGTGGGGAAAATTGGAGCCAAATCATCACCCGCTTTCTTTCAAATTAGAAAATCCCGCCAATATGGAGAAAGGAGGCGGCAGATTAACAGAAGAATGCATGTGTACTTGATAGTTTTTAAATCACACCCTCTTCGACCACTCAGTATTATAAGGTCTATATTGGGTCATTTCCAGCTCTTCCTAATGCAGTTAGAGGGAATGTGAAACTGGCAATGATGCATTTACAGGAAGATGATTAATGACGGACTACACAGGCAGTTAAAATGCAATAACAAATACATGTGATGCATTCCGAACAGTGGTGAATTGGGCAGCACGGTGGCTCAGTGGTTAGCACTGCTGCCTCACAGCGCCACAGTCCTGGGTTCAATTCTCCCCTCAGCCGACTGTCTGTGTGGAGTTTGCACATTCTCCCCGTGTCTGTGTGGATTTCCTCCGGGTGTTCTGTTTTCCTCCCACAGTCCAAAAATGGGAGAATTAAATTGTCAATTAGGTGCATTCCGTCAGAGGGAAAAGGGGTTCAAGTTAGGTTATTCTTCAGACCAGTGTGGACCTGTTGGGCGAAAGGTCTGGTTCCACACTGTAGGGAATCTAATCAGGATTGCTGTCCACCTTCCAAGGATCCCTTCTCCGGTCTCCACCTGCACATGCTACCTATCCTCGATCCCTTCATTTCCTACTGCCGCTGGGACATTAACCGCCTCTCACCCTCACAACACGCAACTCTCCAATCCCTCCACTCTCACCATCACACCAGTAGATAAAGGGGGTGCAGTGGTAATCTGGACACCTACCGCCCCCTGGACCATGACCCCACCCATCATCTCCCAGACCGTACACAACCTCATCACCTCAGGAGGAAATCTCCCGTCCACAGCTTCCAACCTCATAGTCTGGGAACCCCCACATGGACCATCTCTGACACCTCCCTTCCCTTCCTGGACCTCTCCATCTTCATCAATGATGACCGACTTAACACTGACATTTTTTACAAACCCACCGACTCCCACAGCTACCTGGATTACACCTCTTCTCATCCTACCTCCTGCAAAAATGCCATCTCTTATTCCCAATTCATCCCCCTCTGCTCCCAGGAGGACCAGTTCCACCACAGAACACACCAGATGGCCTCCTTCTTTAAAGACTATAATTTCCCGTCCTATGTGGTTGAAATGCGCTAGAGGGTATCTTCATCCACGTCCTGCACCTCCACCCTCAATCCCCTCCCCTCCAACCACAACAAGGACAGAAACCCCCCATCCTCGCCTTCTACCCTCCCAACCTTCGCATAAACGGCATCAGCCACCAACATTTCCCCCACCTCCAGGGATATATTTTCTTCCCAACCCCTTCCGCAAAGACCATTCCCTCCATGACTACCTGGTCAGGTCCACCCCCAGCCCCCAACAACCCACCCTTCCGTCATGGCATCTTCCTCTGCCCCTGCAGGTATTGCAAAACCTGTGCCCACACCTCCTCCCTCACCTCCATCCGAGGCCCCAAAGGAGCCTTCCAAATCCATCGAAGTTTTACCTGCACATTCACCATTTATTGTATTGTATCTGTTGCTCCCGATGCGGTCTCCTCTACATTGGGGAGACTGGATACCTCCTAGCAGAGCGCTTCAGGGAACATCTCCGGGACACTCGCATCACTTAACCCTATTGCCCTGTGGCCCAACATTTAAACTCCCGCTCCCACTCTGCCAAGGACATGCAGGTCCTGGGCCTCCTCCCTCACCACCAGACGCTTGGAGGAAGAACATCTCATTGTCTGCCTCAGAACACTTCAACCCCAGGGCATCAATGTGGACTTCAACAGTTTCCTCATTTCCCCTTCCCCCACCTCACCCCAGTTCCAGCCTTCCAGCTCAGCACTGTCCCCATGACCTGTCCTACCTGCCAATCTCCCTTCCTACCTATCCATTCCACCCTCCTCTCTGACCTATCACCTTCATCCCCATTTCTATCCAGCTATTGTGATTTTTTTTTTAGTGATAAGCAGTGCCGTTCACAAAAGGCAATGCTGTGTGATCAACGAACTTTACATTTTCTTTCCTTCTTTTTTATCCCCCAGCACCCATGGTGTGTGTGTGCAGGTGTGAGACACAGTGAGAGACACAAGGTGTACGAATCTTTATTCAGTTTCCACCACCAGGAAGATAGGAAAACACCCGAGTGGCCAGTGACAAGCAGTGCCCCTCACAAAGGGCAATGCTGTGTGATCAAACAATGAAGGGGAGCTATTGTGATCTTAGCTACCTTCTGCCCTGCCACCCAATTATCTCTCCACCACAGAGGTTCCCTGTCTTATTCCTGATGAAGGGCTTTTGCCCAAAACATCGATTTTCCTGCTCCTCAGATGCTGCCTGACCTGTTGTGCTTTTCCAGACTCTGATCTCCAGCAACTGCAGCCCTCACTTTCGCCTAATGAATTGTGTCTGTTTGGTTTTTGTTTTTTTTTACTGTTTGTTGACATTGTGCAGTCAATGGAGGAAGTACAGATTGTGGAAATATGATAATCTTGGAAAGGAGCACCTGAAATGTCTCAAGTGAAAAATGTGAAATAGCTCCCATAGTTCTTTCCTTCAACAGTGAGTATACTGGGAGCTGGATATTGAACTGTGAGCATTCCGGTAGTTACATACAGGGCGTCCCATTGATGGAGCTGTGGAGTTGTTGCTCAGATACTGGATCTCATACAATTGGTATATTATAAAAGGAGGGAAATCCCCAGGCAAGGAGCAGTTCAGGGCAACAGGGGACTCTCACCTGTGGGGCAGTTTCAGATCATGACGTGCAGATTCAGAAACACAAGGACTTAAAAGCAAGACAGTGTAACCTACATGATCAGTGTTTAAAGCAATGCAGACTGCCAGTCAGAGAGAGAGCACACACTTCCTTACAGCATCAGCTGATTGTGTAAAACTATATTTCTGTCCAAGTATTTTTGGATGTGAACACTTGTAAAATGACTCACCAAATCACTGACCACATTAGAGGCTGCTCATAAGAGTTGGTAGATTCCTATCCTGATCAGCAGCAACTAATAATGTCTAATGCACACACAGAATGTAAACAAACACTGAGATTGAATGCAAGAAAATTAAGATTAATGGATAATTTAGATTTTGAGGCAAACTGAATTGTTCAGAGGCAATTTGAAATTGGCATTTATGTAGACAGACACTGGCAGTGAATGGATACATTTCTTATTCCAATTCCTGGAAACTGGTATGCAGAATACAATGTCCCAATGCAGACAGAATGGGCTGAATACACTACTACTGTGCTGTACTAATTCTGTGATGCTGATCCTGATGTATGAGAGTTTTAGTATAAAAGTATCACGATAATAATGCAGAATAAAATGCTGACCCCCCAAAAAACAATGATGTCTGAGCACAAATGAATGTAACTGTCTCGGTGATACCACAGAACATTAAGAGATGAACCATCCCACACTGATGAGCAGAACCAGCATTTTAAATAAGATGGTTTGGACATTTCTGTGATATTTTTATATACATATTCTGCAGAAGAGAATGTGTTTTTTTATCATCAGATGCACAGATTGTATACAGCACAGAAACAGTCCAATGAGCACATTGTGTCTGCAGTCAGACATTCTATTCTTTGTCTGTTCTCCACACCAGGTTCCACTCGTTCCTGGGACTGAACTATATACCCATCTGCTCTCCCATTTCCCACACCCACAAACTGACAGAAAACTCAATCACAAAATGGGATGGAAATTAAGACCCAGTCTCAACAGAATGAACCCCAGTTACAGAGAATATTACTGGCTGCAGAGAATTAAGCCACTGTGATACACAAGACTGGAAAGTGATTGGTACAGATGGAGAACTTCACCCACACAGTCACACAGCGGAAACTGACATGTATAGATCAATTACTAAATTCCCAAATGGACAGAACAGAAAATTTTGTGGTGGGGGCGTGCAAGGATGAACTCTTTAACTCCCCCTCCCACTCCGCCAAGGACATGCAGGCCCTTGGCCTCCTTCATTGCCAGACCATAGCAACACGACGCCTGGAGGAAGAGCACCTCATCTTCCAACTAGGAACCCTCCAACCACAAGGGATGAATGTAGATTTCTCCAGCTTCCTCATTTCTCCTCCCCCCACCTTATCTCAGTCCCAACCTTCAGACTCAGTACCTCTTTCTTGACCTACAATCTTCTGGACCTATCCGGGCCCACCCCTCTCCGGCCTATCACCCTCACCTTGACCTCCTTCCACCTATCGCATTCCCAACCCCCCTCCCACAAATCCCTCCTCCCTACTTTTTTTCTTAGCCCGCTTGGCACACCTTCCTCATTCCTGAAGAAGGGCTTATGCCCGAAACGTCGTTTCTCTTGATCCTTGGATGCTGCCTGACTTGCTGCGCTTTTCTAGCAACACATTTTTCAGCTCTGGTTCCTGGAGTCAATGGTATGAGTGAATGGGAGAGCTTGGACAAGAACATGGAACGTAGAACAGTACAACACAGTTCAGGCCCTCGGTGTTATGGCAACATTTTATTCCACTCTAAGATCAGACTAACCTACATACTCTATGTTTTATTATCATCCATGAACCTTTCCGAGATTCACTGAAATGTCTCTAATGTCTCTGACTCTACGACTACCGCTGGCAGTGCATTCCACACACCCACCACTCTGTGTAATGAATCTACCTATGACATGTACCCTAAACTTTCTTCCAATCACATTCAAATTATGCCCCCTCATGATAGTCATGCCCACCCTGGGAAACGTCTCTGACTATCTACTCAATCTATGCATCTCATCATCTTGTACATCTCTAATAAAAGTTGTGTCTCGTCCTTCAATGGTCCAATGAGAAAAGCCCTAGGTCCCATGACCTTTCTTCATAAGACATGCTCTTCAGTCCACGCTGCATTCGCGTAAATCTCCTCTGCACCCTCTCTAAAGCTTCCATCTCCTTCCTACAGTGAGGCAACCAGAACTGAGCACAATTTTCCAAGTGTGGTCCCACCAGGGCTCTGTAGAGCTGCAGCATAACCTTGTGGTTCTTAAACTCAATCCCTCGCTACTGAAATCCAGCACACCGTACCTCTTCTTAACAACCTGATCATCTTGGGTGGCAAGTTTGAGGGATTGGTGGACATGGACCCCAAGATCTTTCTGTTTCTCCACAATGCCAAGAATCCTGCCTTTAACCCTGTATTCCTGCAATCAAACTTGACCTTCCAAAGTGAATAACTTCACAGTTTTCCAAGTGAAACCCCATCTGCCACTTCTCAGCCCAACTCTGCATCCTGTCAATGACCCACTGCTACGTACAACAACCCTCCATACTATCCACAAGTCCACTAATTTTAATGTCATTGGCAAACTTATCATCCCCCCATTCTACTTCCTCATCCAAGTCAATTGTAAAAGACACAAAGAGCAGAGGACCCAGAATAATCCCTGCAGGACACCACCAGTCACCGTGCTCCAGGCTGAATACTTCCCCTTAACTACACGACCAGCTATCCCTAGTAGCCATACACTCAGATGACAAGCAACATGAATTCAATTGGGATAACACCACTATTATAGAACAGGCCAAACAGAGAACAGCCAGGGAATTCCTAGAAGCTTGGCACTCATCCACGAATTCGATCAACAGACACATCAACATAGACCCTATATACCGGCCACTGCAGCGGACAGCAACTGTCAACCGGAAGCAGCAGATTCAAACCAGTATAAATGCCGGAGGAATCAGCACAGAAGCGCTTCACAGGAGGCTCCCTAGCACTGAAGATGTCGCCTTGAAAGGGGACGAAACGTTTGCAAGAAGAACTCCCAGCTCGGCGAACAGAACTACAACAACGAGCACCCGAGCTACAAATCTTCTCACAAACTTTGAACACCTACGGGCGAGAGACACTAAGACAAGCCAGGAAATGGGAATCCTGTGCTAACCGCCTAAGCGCCACATATGAACAACTCCGATTCCTGCATGAATGCTGAAAGAATCGAATCCTTCTACAATGTGTCAGATACAGATGCTCTACATCTGTTGTCATCCAATGTTCATTAAACCTAGCATCCCTTCCTTGTCTCAGTGTGACAAACCTATCCAGCACTTGAAGCAAGTGCTCCCTAAACAAATTCTACATTTGTATTGGTGCATTTTCCTGAGGATATCTATTCCCAGTTGATGCTCAACAGTTCCTACATAATAGCATTGTAATTCCCGCTCCCCCAATTAAATACTTTCCCATACCATCTACTCATATCCCTCTCCATGACTGTCGTAAAAGTCAGGGAATTGTGTTCACGATCACCAAAGTGCTCTCCCCCAAGAGATCTGACACCTGACCTAGTTCATTGCCAAGCACCAAATCCAATATAGCCTCCCCCCTACTCAACCTATCTACATATTGAATCAGCACAGAAGCGCTTCACAGGAAGCTCCCTAGCACTGAAAATGTCACCTAGAAAGGGGACAAAACGTTTGCAACAAAATTTCCCAGCTCGGTGAACAGAACCACAACAACGAGCACCCGAGCTACAAATCTTCTCACAAACTTTGAACACCTACGGGCGAGAGACACTAAGACAAGCCAGGAAATGGGAATCCTGTGCTAACCGCCTAAGCGCCACATTTGAACAACACCGATTCCTGCATGAATGCCGAAAGAATCGAATCCTTCCACCATGTGTCAGATACAGACCACCAGTCAACAGCCCACAAGCCAGGGACCCAGCCAGACAGAACGGACTCAGGATGATCCAGGTAATGATTACCGACGCTCACAACAGACTACACAAACACAGACAAGACATTGCGCGCCAAAAATCGTTAATTTCAAAAACCACCAATCAGGAATGGACCCGGACCATAGAACAAGCTATCACCATAGGACAGGACAGGACCACACACTGCAAAAAAAAAAGGCTCTAAAAGAAAAAATGGCCAAACTAACACACAACAGACAGGACACCGCAACACACACCTGGGTTAGAAACCTCTCCCACAGACAGCTCACAGACACGGAAAGAACAATACTGGCCAAGGGACTTAACTACAACCACAGGAACGCCAAGACAGCAGACTTCCTAGCAGCACTAGGATGCACACTCAGGAACAATGGATTAACAGAAGAGACACAACAAACAGTGAGACAAAGTATCGTACCTATGATAACAAGGAAAACACAAACACTAAGGAGAAAGAAGCACTAAAATCACTAAGAAATGATAAGACCATAATCATACTACCAGCAGACAAAGGCAGAATGACTGTTATACTGGAGAAGTCAGACTACATCTACAAAGCTGAACAACTACTTGCAGATACCAACACCTACCAAAAGAGGGAGTTTGACCCCACCCCACAGCTCACCAATAGGATAAACAACACACTGAGGAATCCACAGAAAAACGGACAGATAACCAGGCCTGACCTACAGAGAATGAAACCGGAAAGCAACAACACCCCCAGATTCTATGGACGACCTAAAGTACACAAACCCGACATCCCACTCAGACCCATAGTATTACTACCAGGGACACCATCACACAAACTGGCTAAAGAGCTACAGCAGAAACTGAAACACCTGATCAGCGGATCCAGACACTCTATACAGTCAACACAGGAATTCTTGGACATCATCAGAAATATACACATAGACAAGGAAGAAACCATGGTCTCATTCGATGTAACGGCACTATTCACCTCTATCGACAAAACCCTAGCCAGAGAAACAGTATCCAACCTGCTGGACATACAGAACAGACAACAGGACGTTGAACCTATTAAAAAAGACGGCATACTTAAACTACTGGACCTGTGCCTCACAACACACTTCACATTCAACAACCAGATATATGAACAAATCAACAGCACACCCATGGGCTCACCCATCTCTGGACTCATAGCAGAAGCAGTAATGCAAAGGTTAGAACAAACAGTCTTACCGCAAATTCAACCCCACTCTGGGTCAGATATGTGGATGACACCTTTGTAATCATTAAAAGCACAGAAATGGAGGACACACACCGGATCATCAACGCCTCACTCACAGGAATCCGATTCACGAGAGAGGAAGAAAAGGACAACCAACCCCCATTCCTAGACATGATGGTACAAAGAACACTGAATGGAGAATTCACCACGAAGGTATACAGAAAAGCCACGCACACAGACCAAGTCCTGAACTATGAAAGCAACCACCCCAACACACACAAATGAAGTTGCATCAGGACATTATTCAAAAGGGCCACAACACACTACAGCACACCTGAACTACAAAAGAGGAAGAAGAACACCTATACAATGTATTCACCAAAAACGGACACCCCCGCAATTTCATCAACAGATGCCTTAGGGAAAGACAACGAAATGAGGACATGCCACAACCCAAAGGACTGCCCACACTACCATAAGTCAGGAGCATTTCTTAACTGACAGCCAGACTGACTGCGACCACTAGGACTCATAACAGAACACAAACCAACAGCCACTCTCAGACAACAACTCACCAGGACAAAGGACCCGATACCCAGCATGAGCAAAACCAACGTAGTGTACAAAATCCCATGCAAGGACTGCACAAAACACTACATAGGACAAACAGGAAGACAGCTAACGACCCGCATCCATGAACACCAACTGGCCACGAAATGACACGACCAGCTATCCCTAGTAGCCATACACTCAGATGACAAACAACATGAATTCAATTGGGACAACACCACTATTATAGGACAGGCCAAACAGAGAACAGCCAGGGAATTCCTAGAAGCATGGCACTCATCCACGAATTCGATCAACAGACACATTGACCTAGACCCTATATACCGGCCACTGCAGCGGACAGCTACTGACAACCGGAAGCAGCAGATTCAAACCAGTATAAATGCTGGAGGAATCAGCACAGAAGCGCTTCACAGGAGGTTCCCTAGCACTGAGGATATCACCTAGAAAGGGGACGAAACGTTTGCAAGAAAAACTCCCAGCTCGGCGAACAGAACCACAACAACGAGCACCCGAGCTACAAATCTTCTCACAAACTTTGAAATGCCTCTAAAGAACAATCGGGGGGAATGGCTCTACCTGTTAAATAACGAGGGAATAAGTGACCTCGGGGATATTTCCAAAATAAATGAAATTTCGGAAAAGATGCTGGTCAATTTGGAAATGACATATAAAAAAATGCAGAAGATAACAAATGAAAATTAAAGAAAAAGGGGGAAATTGTGGGAGACAGGGAAAGGGGTGCGACTTCTGCAACAATAATTGCTTATTAACATCAGTATATAATTGTTTGAGTGAGCTAAAATGTGCAAACAAGAATGGAACGTTCCTGCAAGCAATGGGAGATGTTGCAGACAAATAGATAAGTTGAAAAAGAACATCACAATATTCCAAGCTCAGCAAATTTCCGTCATGTCAGCACTGAGGTGAACCAAGTCACTTATAGAGGGGAGGGTCGCCCAGTTTGGAGTAGGGAGAGAGGTAAACAAGGGCAGAGTGCCGCTAGGCAGGGGCAGAACACAGTAAGGAATATTGATAGTTTTGAAAGCGAATGAAGTAAATGGGGAAATACTGAGAATTAAACTTTATAGATTGTGGAGTAATTTCTGGATTGGGGTGCCTATTTGCTAGACACCCCTTCTTGCAAGAATGTTTCAATAAAATTTGCTGCTTCAGAATTTGACTCGGACTGAAATTTATTATATTGTGAGCTCTGTTTCTCAAAACAGGAAGTCTGAGTCTTCAGGGTCAATGGAGCAGCTCATGTTAGTTAAAGGTGAATAAATCCCCAGGACCTGATCAGGTGTACCTGAGAACTCCATGGGAAGCTAGAGAAGTGATTGTTGGGCCTCTTGCTGAGATATTTATATCATCGATAGTCACAGGTGAGGTGCCGGAGGACTGGAGGTTGGCAAACGTGGTGCCACTGTTTAAGAAGAGCGGTAAAGACAAGCCAGGGAACTATAGACCGGTGAGCCTGAGCTCTGTGGCAGGCAAGTTGTTGGAGGGAATCCTGAGGGACAGGATGTTCATGTATTTGGAAAGGCAAGGACTGATTCGGGATAGTCAACATGGCTTTGAGCGTGGGAAATCATGTCTCACAAACTTGATTGAGTTTTTTGAAGAAGTAACAAAGAATATTGATGAGGGTAGAGTAGTAGATGTGATCTATCTGGACACTATAAGGTGTTCGACAAGGTTCCCCATGGGAGACTGATTAGCAAGGTTAGATATCGTGAAATACAGGGAGAAGTAGCCATTTGCATACGGAACTGGCTCAAAGGTAGAAGACAGAGGGTGGTGGTGGAGGGTTGTTTTTCAGACGAGAGGACTGCGACCAGTGGAGTGCCACAAGGGTCATGGCTCGGTCCTCTACTTTTTGTCATTTACATAAATGATTTTTTGTGAGCATAAAAGGTGCAGTTAGTAGATGACACCAAAATTGGAGGTGTAGTGGACAGCGAAGATGGTTACCTCAGATTACAACAGGATCTGGAGCAGATGAGCCAATGGGCTGAGATGTGGCAGATGGAGTTTAATTCAGATAAATGTGAGGTGCTGCATTTTGGGAAAGCAAATCTTAGCAGGACTTTTACACTTAATGGTAAGGTCCTAGGGAGTGTTGCTGAACAAAGAGACCTTGAAGTGCAGGTTCATAGCTCCTTGAAAGTGGAGTCGCAGGTAGATAGGATAGTGAAGAAGGTGTTTGGTATGCTTTCCTTTATTGGTCAGAGTATTAAGTACAGGAGTTGGGAGGTCATGTTGCGGCTGTACAGAACATTGGTTAGGTCATTGATGGAATATTGCATGCAATTCTGGTCTCCTTCCTATCGGAAAGATGTTGTGAAACCTGAAAGGGTTCAGAAAATATTGACAAGGATGTTGCCAAAGTTGGTGGATCTGAGTTACAGGGAGAGGCTGAACAGGCTGGGGCTGTTTTCCCTGGGGCGTCGAAAGCTGAGGGTTGACATTATAGAGGTTTATAAAATTATGAGGGGCATGGATAGGATAGTTAGACAAAGTATTTCCCTTGTGTTGGGGAGTCCAGAACGAGAGGGCATAAGCTTAGAGTAAGAGGGGAAAGATACAAAAGAGACTTTTTTCACTCAGAGGGTTGTACATGTATGGAACGAGCTGCCAGAGGAAGTGGTGGAGGCTGGTACAATTGCAACATTTAAGAGGCATTTGGATGGGGATATGAATAGGAAGTGTTTGGAGGGATATAGGCCGGATGCTGACAGGCGGGACTATATTGGGTTGGGATATCTGGTTGGCACGGACGGGTTGGACCGAAGGGTCTGTTTCCATGCTGTAAATCTCTATGTCTCTATGACTCTAGGTCAGCAAACAGATTCTTTTTCTTTCTTATGCTCTAATATACATTTTCTGGGTAGTTCCAGGCTGTTCAGAAGTTCCTCTCCTCTATCCTGTACAGAAAAGTGAAGAGTCCTTCACATGCACTGATCCAGCACCCTCAGCCAGCTCTCAAAGTGAACAGAACCTCTGACACTCCTATTTATTTGAGCTTACTTTTCCCCTGCACCAATGCCGTGTATGTGCAGGTGTTGGACACAGTGAAAAACAAGGGTGTAAATCTTTATGTACCACCTCCCTTCTCAGAGGGCAGCAAACCGATTCTGTCTGTACACTCCATACTCAGATCGGTGCACTTCTAGATTGATTAATAAACACCTAATGCCATATCATCAAGAGAAATGAGCTTTTGTGACCTTCTCCAGTGACATTTTTGATTGAGATTGAACGGTATTTCATTAAAAAGAAGTGAGTGTGTTTGAAAGGGATGATATACAGAAAACAATAATGTCATGTAAAAATGTTAAACTCTGGACTTGTGACTGTTTTTGAGGCTCCAGTTTATTTTAACCTTGTATTGATCTGGCGTATTAATCCTCCCTCCCCATCTGTGCAAAAGCTGTTGGAACTGTTCCATGTTCCCAGCAGCTTCTGTGTTTATTTCAGTTTCCCAACAGGAGCAGTAGCTTCTGTTTTGAACAGAAAAAAAGTTCCTGTGGTTCAGTCAATATTTAAATAAAGATTGGGAAGAAGTAGTGGGGAATACTTCCGAGATGCCGAGCGATGGTGCCCAGTTCCACACTGCACTTCACAGAAACTATCTCCACGCAAGTAAGGAACAATCTGATGGACCTGCTTTATCACAGAATGAAAAATTGATGTCGCTTCTGTGAAAGTCAACAAGGAATCTTATTCATTTCTTCTTGGGTTGTCCCATTGAAAATCCCTTTAAAACTGCAACAGTGTGATGACTAAAAATGGAACCCTGGTCAACTACTTGGAAGACAGCACTGCTCACCACGATACCACCATTGCTGTGCCAGTGATCTGCTGGCTATTCCCAAGCACACTGAGCAGACCGTAATCAGGACCAATTGAATAAGCAATTGTTTCTGCTGGAAAAGGTTACAAAGTTAGGGACTGCTGTTGGGATTGGAGGAGGTTACAGGGATAGGGGATGCAGTAGGGGGTGACAGATAGGGAACAGTGCAGAGCATGAAGGACATTACAGAGCAATGGAGGGATGTAGATGGTGGATGTCTTTCCATATGTACAGATGGATGTAACTGTTGTAGGATGCTATTGAGACAAGGAGGGATGCCAGGAGGAGGGTACCGAGTTAGTGATGGATGTAGTTGCTATGGTTACAGCAATGAGGAATGATTAAGAGTTGGAAGAGGTTATTGAGGTAAGGTATGTATTTGTGCTCAAGGGGGGCTACACAGGATGGTGATTTCAGCCTGGATGAAGTTAGAGAGGAATGGAGGGTATCATGGTTTAGAGAGAAAAGGAGTAGGGGCTGTGCAAGGTTACCAACATAGAGGTCTGAAAGTGCTGGGGAAGTTTACAAAGATAGGAGGGGTTGTCGGGGTTGGAGGACGTCCCAGAGAAAGGGAAGGATGTAAGAGATGAAGGAAGTAACAATGATAGGGAACAGTAGATGCTGCAGGAAGTGACAGAGATAGGAAGGGGTGTAGGGCTGGAAGGCTAGAGGTATGGAGAAGTGAAGATACCTGAGAAGGTTAGGGGTAGGAAGGGGTGTAAGGACTGCTCTCTGACCTTCCTTTTTTTGCAAGTTATTCACCTCTACTAGACCACACATATTGATACACATTTAGATTTTAAGAAATTAAAGCAACAGATTCAATAGAATAAAAAATATGGTTTGGATATTACCAGTTACATTTTGCTCAAGGTTGTGCAGCACTTGTACAAAAACTCTGGACATTTGGTTGAAAGGGATAAAAGTGTTAATTTGAAATAAAAATGAAGAACTCGGAACTTCAGGCTGTTTTGAAGCTCCAGTTTACAGAATAGATTTTAGGCTTTTATAGACCTCATCGATTTAACCCTCTCTCACTCTGTCTCCACAGAAGGTTTTGGAAACACTCAGCTATTATTTCAGCTTCTTATTGTGAGCAATAATTCACTGTTTGACAATAGAAAAGTCCCTGAGCATAATTATAAAGCAGGAGTAAAAAAAAAATTCGGAGAATCAGAGTTATTCTGACCCAGTTCCAAACTACAGTTCATTGCAAACCATCATTATCAACAACAATGAGCAATTCAACTGGGAGATAGTATAAGGTTTGATTTCGTTTTTCATAGAATGAAACCTGTATGCATTTTCAAGACATAACCAATGAGAAATCTAATTGATTTAATAGTGATAGGACAGGTTGAGTTGCCTTTACACCCAGTTTAAATCCAACCTGTAACTATGAACTATGGGGACGAGGAGAGGTTTCATGACTGAAGAATTTTAGCTGAGCTCGGTTGAAAGCATAGATTGAAAAATGTGTTGCTGGAAAAGCTCACCAGGTCAGGCAGCATCCAGGGAGCAGGAAAATCGACGTTTTGGACATAAACCCTTCTTCAGGAATGAGGAGGGTGTGCCAAGCAGGCTAAGATAAAAGGTAGGGAGGAGGGACTTGGGGGAGGGGTGTTGCGCTTTTCCAGCAACACACTTTTCAGCTCAGATCTCCAGCATCTGCAGTCCTCACTTTCTCCTGAAAGCGTAGATTGTTTGAACAAAAAAATCCACTGTTCTCCACAATTTAGGAACCTTTCACTTTTCTCTTCTTACATCCACTGTCTCCTCTCTAAGGCCACCGTTCAGAATGAAGCCATTCTCAGCTTTCCACATTCTTGTCAAACTTGTATTCTCCCCAAACTGAAACCATTGCCCTCTGACCATGCTTTAAAATTATTACTACTTCTCTTGGCCCTTGTTCAGAATGAAGCATGTCACTCTGGTTATGTTTTGTTATTCCCCAAAGATGTCAAAGGATTCAGGAACTCCAATTGTTACAATTCAGGATAAATGCTTCTGCTTAATTTAAACCTGGAACTCAGAAGAGATTTATCCCATGTAGTAATCTGTGAAAATTCAAGTGGCCAAGAACTATTTGAAGTAACAATTCACCATTTATTTCTTAAAGTGTAACAGAGAATAATTAACTAACAACTATTTACAACTCCTTCCTCTAACCTATCTTTTACTTTCCCTTCTTTTAAACTAGTCCAATAAAACACCCAATTAAGATTTACTGAAAATTCAAATTTCAATGTCTGCCAGCTATTGAATCTTCTCTTTTATACCTTCCTCTGTAAATTTGCTCTCCAGATCGGTTTTGACGTTTTTCTCTGTGCAAACTCCTGGGCAGGTCCCTCTCAGAGCATTCTCACTAGCAGCCTGCATCTGTTGGTCTTTTGGCAGTTCTCCCCCAACTGTTCAACTTTTCCCAGTTGTATACACCGAAAGCATCGAATTGTCACCGGTTTTTAACATTTTCAATATATTGAATTCAAACTTGATTGGAGTTTGGTTTTGTTTTGGGGGTGGTGGTGTACAATTTCAACTGAATGTCCTCATTCAAAATTGTTTTTGTCGCCAGACAGCCAGCTACATTAGCTTCTAGACCAAAATGTTACACTGTATCTTGTGCAGAATAATTGGTGCTGTCAGATGGTTTTTAACTTTCTTAAAGGTGCAGTACATCCATGTCTTTGTAACACTTCCCCTTATGAAAACAATGCACAATCATAATGAAAATAAGGTTTCATTTTTTTCTATTCTTTCAACATAGTACCCAAATATAGATAATTTTAATCTAAGTTCACCTTAACTTCTTCCCTATGTATGTGCATGTACACACAAAGATCTCATCGAAACTATCAGTTTATCCACCATTACACATTTGCAATTACATCCCTACAATCCGCAACATGTATGATTTTTAAAATTAAAAGTCTGTAACATAAGACTCCAACAAAAGTCTTTAAAGCGTTCTAAGAATGGAAGAGGATTGTGATCAGTGTATATACACGTTAAAATGTTGTAAGGTCAGCACCAAACCCAATAGTTCCTTTTCGATTGTTGAGTATTACCTCTGGTTGATGTTGATCTTCTTCGAAACGTAACCCACTGGCAGTTCAATCCCATCCTCATCTTCCTGTAAGAGTGCAGCAACAACTCCTATGTCACTAATGTCGATGGCAACTTTGAAAGGGTTCGAAACGTTTGTGCAGCTAAACTGGTTTGATGGTTAGTGTTGATTTCAAATTGTCAAATGCACCTTAGTATTGTTCTGTCCACCGAAACTTTGTGTCCTTCTTCAGCAAATCGGTTAATGGTGCCACTACACTGCTGAAGTTTGGGACAAACTTCTGATAAAATCCACTACGTCCTAAGAATTGGAGTACATCTTTCTTTGAAGTGCGTCAAGGAATTCCTTGATGGCCTTCGTCTTTGCGTTCCCTGGGGTCAACCTTCCATGACTGATGTTATGTCCCAAGAACATTTCCTCTGCTTTCGTGGATTGAGTTTTATTGAAGCTTATCACAAGTTTTGCTTCTTGTAGTCATTCAAAGAACTCTGCCAACTATACTATGTGATCATTCCAGGACTTATTAGTATGATACAGTTTCTATATGTTCACATGACATAACCAACACCGTTTTCTTCTATCTTCATTTTCACTAAATAGTTCACCTGAGTCAACTTTTTCTCAATTTGAGACTAAACCTGGCTTTGACAGAACTATCACGTCATCCCCTCGGGAAAATGTCCAAGTCTCTGAGATTTTCTCAGCCACCTGCTTCATTCTATTCTGTGCCGCCTTTAGGAGCCGTTTAGCAAACTCACCGACTGGATTTAATCTCTCCCTCACCTCCGATATATCATCTAAGTCTGAGATCTCTGATTTTGGACCTTTCAATTTTTCTTTAGTTTATTTTAAAGGACCTCTCACTTCATGCACGAATATTAACTCAAAGGACTGAACTGAGCAGAATCATTTTGGGCATCTCTCATGGCAAACGATATGAAAGGGATTCCCTTATCCCTGTCGTTCGGGTAATCCAGATAGTCTGCTCTTAACATGGTCTCCAAGGTCTGATGCCAGCTTTCTAAAGCTCCCTGGGATTCAGGATGACACACACACTGGATTTAATGTGCTGTATACCTCAGCTATCCATAACCTCCTTTAAACAGCCTAGCAGTAAAATCTGACCCTTAGTTGGACTGAATCTCTCTGGGTAGCCCATACCATGTGAAGAAAGCTGTTAACTCCTCTACTGGCTTTTGTGCCTTGATACTCCATAATGAAATTTCCTCCGGAAATCTGGGACGCACATCCATTATGGCTGGCAAGTACTGGTTCCCAAATCTGTCTAAACCTGTTCAACTCCCAACGACGAGTCCCAAACTGTTAAGACACAAGGTAAAGCCTCCTGCTTAATTTAAACCAACAACACAGAAAAGATTTATCGCTGCAGTAGTCTGTGAACATTCAAAAGGCCAAGAAAAAAGCAAATTATAACGACTTCACTTCTTAAAGTATAACAGAGAATAATTACCTGACAACTTACTGAAAGGTACAGTACACCACATCTTCATTACACAATCCAAACCAGAAAAAGGGCTCCATAACCTCTCTGAATGGATCTTGTTCTGTGCTTATCTCCAGCTTGGGAATTGTCTGGTGATTGCTCACCCTGAAGCAGAGGATGAGCCCTTGTACTTGTCAGCGTGTTGGGGATGAGGTGGGTGTCCTTCAATGCAGCCTTGAGTATGAGGCTGTGGGGGAGTGTGTACATTGTTATTACTTTGTTGCTGGTAGTCATGTGGCCTGATCGAAAAAGAAACCCACTTTGAAGTATTTCATGTTTTCATCAGAGAGTTGTCAGTTCCTCTCTGATGCCCCTGTAATTACCTTTATTTAACTGTAACACCATTACATCCGAGTTTGCTTTCCCTCCTTTAAACTGCAGACTGAACTCGACCATATTATGATCACTGCCTCCGAAGGATTCCCTTTAACATCTTTTATAAAGCCTGGCTCATTACATAGCACTAAGTCCAGAATAGCCTGCTCCCTTGTTGGCTCCATCACAAGCTGTTCCAAAAAACATTCCATGAATTCCTTTTCTTTGGATCCACCAACAACATTATTCGTCCAATCCATTTTCATATTAAAGTACCCCGTGATCACCATGACCTTGCATTATCTATTTCCTGGTGCATCTTGTGCCCCTGACCCTGACTACTGCTGGGAGTTCTGTACATAACTCCCATAATGGTTTTTATTATTAGCTTTGTGCTTCCTCAACTCCATCTGCACAGATTCCACATCCTCTGACCTTGTGTCATTCAGTGTCAAAGATTTAATTACATTCTTAACTAACAAGGCAAACCCACCCCCTCTGCCCACCTCCCTGCCCTTTCAATAAGTTGTAAATCCTTGGATGTTTAACTGCAGCCCTGAACACTCTGCAACCACGCCTCTTTGATGGCTACCACATCGTAATCATTCACGATGATTTGTGCTGTGAATTCATTTACTTTGTGATGAATATGATGAGCATTTAGGTAAAGCACCTTTAATGCTAACTTTCTTATCTTCATGATTTCCATCATCTCCAGTAATATGTCCTAAGTTATCCTTCCTTTTTACTTCATCCTTAGTCTGCCCTGAACTTAAACCCTGCACACACGCTAACCTGTGCTTAACTTTCTAGTTGATCCCACACTTCCTGTTGCTTTCCCTTGCCCTTCCCCGCCCCAATCCAACCCCCCGCGACTCAAAGTTTAAAGTCCTAGCGACCATCCTATTTGTCATTTTCGCCACAACACTGATTCCAGATCAGTTCAGGTGGAGACTGTCTCATCAGTGCTAGTCGACCGGTTCCAAAACTGATGCCAATATCCCATGAAATGGAATCCCTCTTTCCTACACCAGTCTCTTAGCCATGTGTTTACTTCCCAAACTTCTTATCCTCATGCCAATTAGCATGTGGCGTGGGCAGTAATGCAGAGATTATGACCCCCGAGGACCTGTTCTTCAATTTCCTTCCTAAGCCTGAAACTCCCCAAACATGTCCTCCTTCCTAGCCTTGTCGATGGTGTTGGTGCCAACGTGGACCACAAAAACTGGATCTTCTCTCTCCTGCTCAAATATCCTTTCAATGACCTTCAAAATTTGCACACATGCTGTTTCGAGCAGCGCACTGCATGCACACGCTGGTATCAGAATACACATTGTTTAACCATTATAGTAACATTTTTGAGATTTTTTTCATTTATTTCCATAAACAATTGAATTAATATACTATATCTGCGTTGCAGACGTTTCGTCCCCTGTCGAGGTGACATCTTCAGTGCTTGGGAGCCTCCTGTGAAGCGCTTCTGTGATCTTTCCTCCGGCATTTATAGTGGTTTGTCTCTGCCACTTCCGGTTGTCAGTTCCGCTGCAGTGGCCGGTATATTGGGTCCAGATCGATGTGCTTATTGATTGAATCTGTGGATGAGTGCCATGCCTCTAGGAATTCCCTGGCTGTTCTCTGTTTGGCTTGTCCTATAATAGTAGTGTTGTCCCAGTCAAACTCATGTTGCTTGTCATCGGCGTGTGTGGCTACTAAGGATAGCTGGTCGTGTCGTTTCGTGGCTAGTTGGTGTTCATGGATGTGGATCGTTAGCTGTCTTCCTGTTTGTCCTATATAGTGTATTGTGCAGTCCTTGCATGGGATTTTGCACACTACATTGGTTTTGCTCATGCTGGGTATCGGGTCCTTTGTCCTGGTGAGTTGTTGTCTGAGAGTGGCTGTTGGTTTGTGTGCTGTTATGAGTTCTAGTGGTTGTAGTAGTCTGGCTGTCAGTTCAGAAATGCTCCTAATGTATGGTAGTGTGGCTAGTCCTTTGGGTTGTGGCATGTCCTCATTCCGTTGTCTTTCCCTTAGGCATCTGTTAGTGAAATTGCGGGGGATCTGATTCTGGCGAATACATTATATCGGTGTTCTTCTTCCTCTTTTTGCAGTTCTGATGTACTGCAGTGTGTTGTGGCCCTTTTGAACAGTGTCTTGATGCAACTTCTTTTGTTGTTTTCAATTGCTTTCCACTTCAGCAAGCTCCAGTGCTCCCATCCAATCATTTCTCCCTACACCTGGAGCCTTTACTTCCCGCCATGACCTTTGATGTGTCACAATACTTTATAAACAGCTAAACACAGCACAGTCCCCTTTATCAATGACACATCACACCCTCAAAGAAATTCAATAAAATCACAGACATTTTCGACCCGGCCAGATAAATTTGAACTCATCAATGTGCCCTGCTATATCTTGTTGAATAATACCTTTCGAATGTTTCCCAGTGACATGTTAAGCTAACTGGCCCATGCTTCCTGCTTTCTGTCTCCCATTTTTAATGTCGGTTTTCCACCTGCTGTGTTCCAATAAACTAGGTTTCAATAATGAATTACCAAGAGGAGCAGCATTTTCCAGAATCGGACAGTAAAGCTGCTCCACTCGCTGTAAGGCAGTTTCCCCATTCTCCACCAGAGGTGATTTCTTTAGGAAATGGAAGATTGTGACTGGTGCATGGCTAAGGGAATGGAAGTGAGTCTATACTTTTACAGGCATCAAACTTCCAGTGAGTCAGTTAGGTTAACTAAACAATTATATTATTTACAGTCATTTACCAAATACACTCAGATGTGTTTGTGTTTATACATCAGATTGAAAACAAGAGGTGGTAATTAGAGGATTAAATAAGACAACATTTCAAACTGGAAAGTGAGGTTTTGAAGTACAGGCAGCAACCCTAGCTCCAAAGGACACGTGATGGAAATTCTTCTCAAACAAATCATCCAGAGCATGCTCTTGACCCGCGTCTTGCTCCTGTCTCCTTCAGGCTAGTACGTTTGATATATACCTTAAAACTAATAGGAATCAAACATTGTCAGTTCAAAAGTGAAACTGATCACTCCTGAAGTTGCTGATTTCTCCTGAATTATGTGTGACCCAACAATTACATCAGAGATAATAATTCTCTCCTAATACTATTACATCTTCAATGCTGTTTGGAGAACATTGCAATGACAGGAAACAATTTGCTGCACGATTGACAAGGGCGCTATGCTTTATTCTGCTCAGACACACAAACACTGACCAACCTTGGATCACATGTGGTGTATGTTTGGCTGAGGCATAAGGACTGACCAAATATAAGACTATTACTCTTAGAACATAGAATGGAAACTTTTCCTTTTAGCAGCAGGTATTTTATAACCTGCTACATTGACGAACCACTTTCTGAAAGTGCTGTCAGAAAATGCTTCACAGTTCAGAAAGTATTTAAATAAAACTCAGCCAGATCTGATATCTGCTCAGTGCATGTCATTGTGGTTAAAACATGATTGAACTAAGCATTCTGTAATTTTCTGAATTCCTTCCTAGGAATGGTCACTCCACTTCCCATCCAAACACACACCACACACTATCCATCCCATAGTATTTCCCAAATGCTGATGCACCCAACATTTTCATTTGTGAGTTTACCTGTATTTACATTTACCTGAATCTTTGCTGTCAAAATCTTTTTGTTTAGACGTGTTTGGAAAATTACTTCAGCAGACTTGGAATTTGATGGCTGGACCAGAAATTATTGCCATTGAGAATGTGGAAGTAGCTACTTTCTTTTGTCACTGCAGCCCTGCTAGTGTAGCAACAATTGGTTAGTGGTGTGAAGGTGTGGGGGTGAAGGTGTGGGGGTGAAGGTGTGGGGGTGAAGGTGTGAGGGTGAAGGTGTGGGGGGTGAAGGTGTGGTGGGTGAAGGTGTGGGGGGTGAAGGTGTGGGGGTGAAGGTGTGGGGGTGAAGGTGTGGGGGTGAAGGTGAGGGTGTGAAGGTGAGGGGGTGAAGGTGTGGGGGTGAAGGTGAGGGGGTGAAGGTGTAGGGGGTGAAGGTGTGGGGGTGAAGGTGTGGGAGTGAAGGTGTGGGGGTGAAGGTGAGGGGGTGAAGGTGAGGGGGTGAAAGTGTGGGGGTGAAGGTGTGGGGGTGAAGGTGAGGCGTGAAGCTGTTGTGGTGAAGATGTGGGGGTGCAGGTGAGGGGGTGATATGGGGAGATTGACAGAGGAGCATCGGAGGAATTGTCCTCGTTCCAGAGGGTTTTTTCTGTCACAGAGAGAGAAAGAGGGAGATAACGTGTGGTGAGTTGAAACTAAACATCACCTTACCTTTCTACAGCTCACACCAGCTGACCAGCCAACTGTGCTAACTGACCCACTGCAGCAGTGCTGGCTAGACAGCAGGTTTGTGATGTTCAGTGACCCCAACAGTACAGGTTCAATTCCCACACTGTCTGAGATCACCATGAAGGTCCCACCTTCTCAACCTTGCCCTCCCCTCAGGCATGGTGACACTCAGGGTTTGCTCCCAATCAGTAACATCTCATTACTGAGAGAACAGCCCTATGGTTCACTGGGACTGTAGTAAATTTACTGAAGAACTACGTACCCAAGTCAGGATGGTGAGAGGCTTCAAAGGGAACATGCAGATAGTGGTGTTCTAACACGTCTACTGCCCTTGTCTTTAGGTTGGCAGTGGTCATGGATTTGGAAGATGCTGTCTCAACAGCATTGGATAATTTTGCAGTGTGTTTTATCAATGATACACAATGCTGCTACTGAACACCGCTAGTGGATGGATTGCATGCTTCTAGCTTGTGCTTTTAAGTAAGTTGTTCGACTATAAACTGGTGTCATATGATTTTTGAAGTTGGCAATTCAAACTGGCTGCACTGTTGTAATAGAGGAAATACTGAAGAAACTCAGCAGGCCTAGTAGCAACTGTGAAAAAGAAAGAGAATTAATGTTTCTTGTCCCATACGACTCCTCTTCGGGATTCCTCTAGTGTCCCACAGAACTCCTGTTCTGAAAATATATTCTATTGGATGGAAGCTTCCAGGTTTGCTCAATTTCTCCAGCACCTTCTGCTTTCATTTTGTATATCAAGTGTCCACAGAATTGTGGTTTGATGTGGCTGCTTCATTAGGGTGATATTGCATTTCTTGAGGGTTGTTGGAGATACATTCTTTTGGGAAAGTGGGGAGTATTGCATTACACTCCTGACATCTGCCTTGTAGATGGTGAAGTGCCTTTCCAACTCACGGGATGCGTTACCTTTAGCAGTAGTCTTGCAGCCTCAGTATTTATACCATGAGTCCAGTTCATTTACAGCTCAATATAAACTCTCAGTTCATTCATCGTAAATAATGTCAGGAGGTATCCTTTAGGTAATCTTTTAGTGGAGATGGTCCCTTTTTGACATCTGTGTGGCATGAATCTCAATTACCACTTTTCAGCCAGTGCCTGGAGGTTGCCAGGGTCTTGTTGCATTGTGGCGTGGAGTGCTTCAATATCTGAGGAAAATGTTGCTGACTCTGATGCGTCACATCACGGTTGACGGAGGTCAGTTTGTACGTTACTAAAGATAAATAGTAAGATAAAGACTGATGTCTCAATCCTGAGGAACTCCTGCAGTGAAGTCTTGGAGCTTAACTGGCTAACCTCCAACAGCCACACGAGTTCCTGTGGGTCTGGAACTATTTGTACTCCAGACAAGGCTAGGGACAGCAGTTTTCTATTCTTAAAGGGCATTAGTGAACCAGATGGATTGTTACTATAGGAGACAATGATTTCATAGTCTACATTGAAGCGAGATTTCCACGTATTTACGAAAGTGATGTTCTGGCATCTGCTGTGATTGGATTTGACCCGGGTCCATGATAATATTTTGCAAGTATTTGAATATGAGCCAAATTGATTGCTGGCTTCCTGGCTGATTTTGAAATCAGCTTTTTAATTCTGTTCCAATTACAAAATAAAGGTGTTAATTTATTTATCATGTCATGTATTGTAAATTTCCCTCTATTATTTGCCATGGTGACCTATTCTGCAAATATGGGTAGGGCAATTGATGAAGTTGATACAGATTTCAGTGAAATCTTTGTAAAGTTCACACATGAGAGATTGTGAATGAGGATAAAAGTTTATAGTATCCTGGGTACCTTGGCAAATTGGCTTAGTCATAGGAGGCAGATTGTGTTGTGGCGATGCTGTCACTTTAACAAGGTTAGTTTGTCCTGGGTTGTTTTATAAAGTGGTTTTAAAGGCAGAGTTGCCGAGGGGTCTAGAACAACCCAGTTTTACAATGTTGGGGGAGTGGACAGTTCTCACAGTTCGGATTGTTCTCTCGTTTGTTTCGGCTGTGATAGTCACAAGATGCTGGAGTCCGGAAAAGGTGGAAAGCTTCAGCAGATGGTCCCTGACTGACTTTCTCTCTGAAATATCTTTGTAAGTTGTTCTTTCCTACATGTAAGAAACTGCTTCAATTCACCTTTTCCCAAAGGGGTCTGTCTGTGGTTTGTTACTGGATTGGAATAGCTCCTTAGTTAAGTTGCACTATCAGTTCGATTAAGTTTTCCAAAAGTTAATTAATCCAAATTCCTTTTGCTTTTGTTCGTATTTCAACTGTAGCATTTCAATAATTTCTGTTTTGCTTAAAACCGAGTGGTTTGACTGGCTGCATCACACCTAGATTATCCACTTCACATCTGCCTTCAGAAAAGGAACAGTTAAGGTCTAGGCTACCTTCTTAAATTATTTTGAGGTGGCCTGGCCTGGTCTATAACAATGTTAACAAAAGGCTTTTTGTGTAATTAGAGATCGATATCCAGTAGCATACCACAGCGTTCAGTGCTGGTGACCATATTGTTTGTGATATTCATCAATGACATAGGTAAGAGGGAATGTGTGTGGTGATAGGGTAATGGGGGAATAGGTGGATGATGAAGAAGGGCGTGTTAGAGGAAGACATGTTTGCTGATGATGTATAAACTAACTAAATAATTCACAATGAGGAAAATTGGGAGTTGGTGACTTGGTGGTGTTATCGATAGACTACACTATTAATCCTGAGGACCTGGTAATATTCAGCAGCCATGGTTCGAGTTCTGCTCTGGAACATGGTTAAATTTGAATTTAGTAAATATCTGGAATCAGGAGTTTAATGTTGACCATGAAAGCATTATCAATTGTTGGAGGAAATCTGTGTCGTTCACTGATGCCCATCCTCATCTAGTCTGGTGTACAGTGACTCCAGACTCATAACAATATAGTTGATGTTTAAGTGCACTCACAGCAACCAGTCACACAATCCCCTGACTGACCAAATGAAAAGAATGAAATGGCACTGAGGAAATTGAGGAATTTGTCCATACATCCCTGAAGGCAGCAGAACATATTAAGAGGGTGGTTCATAAGGTCTGTGAGACATGTGCCTTTACCAGTGAAGGCATCAATTGTAATGGTATGGAGGTCCTGTTGGAACTGTATAGGACTTCCGTTAGGCCACAGTTACATTACTGTGTACAGTTCTGGTCACTGCACTGTAGGAAGGATGTGATTGCATTTGAGAGACTGCAAAGAAAATTCATTAAATGTTACTCGGGGTGCAGCTGTGAAATGAAATGCTGGATAAATTCAGTCTGCTTTTTTAAGGATTGGAGTATTTCAGATTATGAGGGGCATGGACAGGACAGATAGGAAGCAGTTATTCCCCTTATCTGAAGGGTCAATAACAAAGAGGCTTAAATTTCAGCTGCAAGGCAGAAGGCTTCGAGGAAACATCCCACCCAGATAATTGTAGGGGACTGCACTGCACTGTCCGGGAGGGAATGTTATGACGAGAAGGTTCACACCCCTTCGACAATTAAAATCTGAAACTCCAGAAGAAGATATCCTCACCACGTAATCTGATAAAAGCAGCATGGCAAATGGTATCACTTGGAGAAAGTGAGGACTGCAGATGCTGGAGATCAGAGCTGAAAAATGTGTTGCTGGAAAAACACAGCAGGTCAGGCAGCATCAAGGGAGCAGGAGAATTGATTTTCCGGGCATAAGCCCTTCTTCAGGAATGAAGATATAACTTACCTTTTACGACCAAACTGTTATGAAGAAGTGGTTAACTGAAATGAAATTCCTGAAGCTCATTTTATAAGTAACAAGTAACTATTTATTAATCTAACTCCAATTTGAACAAGAGACACTCATGGATGGTGTGGTGTCTCCCAAATGCCAGGGTTCGTGATGTCTCGGATCGTGTTTTTGGGATTCATGAGGGGGATGGTGAGCAGCCCCAAGTCGTGGTCCACATAGGTACTAACAACATAGGTAGGAAAAGGGATGAGGATTTAAGGCAGGAATTCACGGAGCTAGGACAGAAGCTGAGTGCTAGAACAGACAGAGTTGTTATCTCTGGTTTGTTGCCCATGCCAAGTGCTAATGAGGCAAGGAATAGGGAGAGAAAGGAGTTGAACAAATGGCTACAGGGATGGTGCAGGAGGTAGAGTTTCAGGTACCTGGATAATTGGGATTCATTCTAATGTGAATGGGACCACTACAAATAGGATGGTCTCCACCTGAACCAGAGGGGTACCAATGCTCTCGGGTGTTGGGGCCTTTGCTAATGCTCACAGGAGGGTTTAAACTAATTCAGCAGTGGGATGGGAGCATAAATTATAGTTCCACTGTCCAAGAGGTTGAGAGTAGTGAGGTCATAAATAAGATTTGAAGGTTGCAGGACTCATCGACTGAGGAAGCATGGGCTGAGGTTAGAAACAGAAAAGGAGAGGTCACCCTGTTGGGGTTTTCTGCACGCCTCCAAATAGTTGCAGAGTGTCGAGGAAAGGATAGCAAAGATAATTCTGGACAGGAGTAAGAGTTACAAGGTGGTTCTTATGGGGTCTTTAACTTTCCAAATATTAAGTGGAAATATTATAGTTTGAGTACTAGATGGGTCAGTTTTTGTTCAATGTGTGCAGGATGGTTTCCTGATCCTTTCTGCAGACAGGCTAACAAGGGCCGAGGCCACATTGGGTTTGGTTCTGGGGAGTGAACCTCGCCAGGTGTTAGATTTGGAGGTAGGTGAGCACTTTGGTGAGAGTGACCACAAGTCGGTTATGATTACTTTAGCAATGGAAAGGGAGAGGCATATACTGCAGGGCAAGAGATATTGCTGGGGGAAAGGCAGTTATGATGCAATTAGGTAAGATTTAGGATGCATAGGATGGGGAAGGAAACTGCAGAGGATGGACACAATTGAAATTTGGAGCTTATTTAATGAACAGCGACTTCGCATCATTGTTAAGTATATACCTGTCAGGCAGGGAGGAGGTAGTCAAGCAAGGGAGCCGTGGTTTACTAAAGAAGTTGAATCTCTTGTCAAGAGGAAGAAGGAGCCTTATGTTAGGATGAGATGTGAAAGCTCAGTTAGGGCACTTGAGATTTACAAGTTAGCCAGGAAGGGCCTAAGGTGAAGTTAAGAAGAGCCAGGAGAGGACATGAGACGTTATTGGTTGATAGGATCAAGGAAAACCCTGCAGCTTTCGATAGGTACATCAGGAATTTTAAAAATGACAAGAAAAAGATTAGGACCAACCAAGGATAGTCGTCAGAAGTTGTATCTGGAATCCGATGAAATAGGAGAAGTGCTAAATGAATATTTTTGTCAGTATTCACACTGGAAAAAGACAATGTTTTTGAGCAGAATACTGAGATACAGCTGACTGGACTAGATGGGATTGAAGGTCACCAGGAGGAGGTATTAGCAATTCTGGAAAGTGTGAAAATAAATTAGTCTCCTGGACTGGATGGGATTTATCCTCAGATTCTCTTGGAAGCCAGGGAGGAGATTGCTGAGCCTTTGGCTTTGATCTTTATGTTGTCATTGTCTTCAGGAACAGTGCCAGAAGATTGGAGGATAGCAAATGTTGTTCCCTTATTCATGAAGGGGTGTAGAGACAACCCTGATAATTATACATCAGTGAGCCTTACTTCAGTTGAGGGGTGATAGATACAAGACAGATGTCAGAGTTAGTTTCTTTACTCAGAGAGTAGTAGGGGTGTGGAACACACTGCCTGCAACAGTAGTAGACTCGCCAACTTTAAAGGTATTTAAATGGTCATTGGATAAAATATGAATGAAAATGGAATAGTGTTGGGTAATTTGCCTTCAGGTTGGTTCCACAAGTCGGTGCAACATCGAGGGCCGAAGGGCCTGTACTAGCTGGAATGTTCTATGTTCTAAGTAAAAAATTAACAGAACCACTAACAAACTAAACAGTTGCTTCCTAACTATTATCTATTATCTAACTGAATTAAATTCCATGCTGTTTTCAATGCCGTTTGAATAATACAGACCCCACTGAGATAAATCCAACTGAAAAGAACAGCAAACTGAAACTTAATCTCTCAAAACTGCTGTGAAAATAATCTTTCAAAATGGTACCCGTTCTGTCAGTTGATTCTGCTGTCTTCCTCCACCTGAAACACATCCTCCAGCTGCCGAATTCTGGTGTCTGACATATTATTTGAACATGTCTTGTTCCTAAATAGGTTGATGCTTTTTCTCTGAGAGGTGGAGAGTTCTTGTCAGAGCCCAACATTTCTTAAATGACGCGTTGTTCAGTTTTCAGCTGACAGCTGGCTGTCCTCTTAATTTTCAAATACCTGCATCTTTTGTATTCATAAGTAGATAAGACATTCTTATAATTTAATTGGCTTCCAGGTATCAATACAATCCATTTTAAATTCAGCTGGTCTTATAAATTAATTGGTTGAATTTAAATTGTCTTGCTCAATATTCTGCTTGGCTGTTGGATGCAAAAATGTCAGTTTAATTCACGTATTCACTGTGCACCTGGACTTGAAACTCTGTTTCGACATCAACGGTTTTTAAAACAGAAAAAAAAATCTTTTGGAAGGAACTTCACAATGCCTTTTCACAATTTTACCATTTTCTCACACCAACTTCGTGGCCCCTACAAATCCTCAAAACCTTAAAAATGTACTTGGATGAGCAGTTGAAATATCATAACATTTAAGACTATTGACTAAGTGCTGGAAAGTGTGACTAGTGCAACTTTTCATAATTTTGGAGGTGCAAACCCGATGTAGCGACAGGCTTCTTTATCCTACATGATGCTATCATTCGATGAAATTGAAGTTAAAGTTCTGAACTTTATTTTATTTTGCATTCATTTTGATAAAATATTGCCAAGTGTAAGCCACAGCTGTTGTTCTGGTTACTGTGAATTTCGGGTTCTGTGTTACAGTGCTAATTCACAGCTAGAATTTCCCAAATGAATTGTGTAATTGAATTAACAAGAAAGCACTGGTATAACTGTGTGCAGTAGAACCATTCCCAGGGAGCTCGACAACATGCATTGAATGACTGAATAGCCTTCACATCACTGAAACGAATATCAAAAGGTATTGATTGGATCGATAGTTTGTGAAATAATGCAAGTATAGCTGTTTGAAGACATCATGCAGTTGACATTTGAAACCTAATTGGATCAGATTAATCCAGTCTTTGGGGTATTCAAATGAAGCCTTAAATTTCAATGATATCACACCATTAAAATAAGCCTGTTGTCGTAATTTGCTTTGTACAAAATAATATTAAAAAGGTGAAAGTGTATTCATGATTTTGCAGTGGTGATACCACACAATATAAAATAAGGACTCTGGAACTGACTCAGGACCAATTCCAAGAGACGTCTCTGATTCCAACAGATTGCCAGCAGCAGGTTGTTTCATAAACAACAAAATGCATTCTGTAACAGAAAGGATCAATAAAGTGTACTACACTATCCTTGCCGTTGTTGGGATTCCTGGTAAGTCTCGTAACTTATATAAATCTCTGCATTAAACCATACTTCTCTCTACATATGACTTATTATTTTATTTCTATTTAGCAAGGGAAATCCCAAAGCTAGATGATAGTGTCTCCTTACTGAGTTTAAAGCAAACAGATGTTCAATTAGGAGACCCCTCAGTAATGTGCAGCACTGTCTGTTTTTCTATACTGTGCAGAATGAGTTGGCATTGAGGGCACATTGATGGTGTTTGGCTGAGTACTGGCCATCGCTGACCACCTCATAATGACATCTGGAATTTTACATTCCTTCATTTAAAGGTATTTTGTTGGTGGATCTTGTTCAAGCAGCTTGCTCGGAATGGGAGTGCAGATACAATGTGGGCAATGGGTGGGTTCAGCAGGTCGTTATTGAGTGGGAAGTAAGGGTCAGCATGGATGGCTTCAACTATCCCGCCTGTTTTCATCAATCAGTGAATGTGTGGGTGCACAATATTTGCGAGGACAGATCACTGGGGGGATTGTTGAGCACAGGTTCCAATTTTGATGTGCATTGTTGAATAATTTGATTGTCACAAAGATGTGTGAGTTGTGCCATTTGTAAAAAGATACACAGCACTGTGGTACAGATTCTAATGGGATCAACACTGAGATCTGTAGTGTTGTACCAACAGCTCTCTCACAGGGGATCAAACAACTCTGTCCAACAGGTTGTTTCTCACCTTGCTCTTTGTTGCAGGTATCATTTAATGCCCCACAAATGATAATGGTCTTTGTGAAGTTGCTCCAATGTACAGTCACTTAAGATTATTATTTAGTCTTTGGCTATCAATTTGTATAAATACTGATTATCACTATTGTTGTGGTTTTTGATATTTTGTTGGCACTGATATTTTGGAGATGAAAACCTTGGATATATTTTAGACCCATTCACTGTGAAGTCATCGTGTTATACTGTGGACTGCAGTACTCTGTCAACTTTGTGATGTCTCTGTTATTGTGCTGGGCCAGAGGGTTCAGAATGATGGAAATCTGGCAGCATAACAGGATTTGTCACTTATGAAAGACCAGTTAGTGTGGGGTTACTGATGCGCGATTTCGGATATATGGTGTTGTGCTGCTCCAATCAGGATCAAGAAATCAGTCGTATGGAGTGAAGGTCAACCCTGCTGTTGTGCCCTCCATTGACCTGATGTTTATCATTAAGGAGCTCAGCAAGTTGAATACTATATCATAGTCACCAGTTGATTCATAGCCCATGAGAAACGTACTGCTTAAAGGAGATGAATCATCTGCTGAATCTGACAGAGCATGATGTTCTTTGCATCATAGAATGGGACATTGCTTGTCACACTGGATATCTGTCCAAACAGAGATTGTAGTTTAAGGGTTAGGTGGTTTATTGGAGCTCACCTTTATGTGCTAAATAGCCCCAGACTGTTCTGTGGCCATTCACTGATGAAACATATATTGGGCATGGAAGTGAGATAGTCTTAACGAGACTTGCTGTTCCAAGTTTATAAATGCTTGCAGTAAGGATAGAGCCAAATGAAACATTTCCATAATATATTGTAGATGTCAGGGCTGCTGCATCAATACTGCTGGCTGGGAAATGTCTAGTACAATATGTTGTACATCAGGGAATAATTCCTGGATGCAATAACGGACAGTAACTTCGTTGACCAAACTCTGATACAATAATAACCGCTTCCTTTACCTCCATGATAACTCACTTGAAGGAAAATCTCAATGGTGCATGGAAATACATCAAACATTTTTCTCTCTGTATCTGATATGACTTTGCATGATACACAGAGTATGGTTAACTGCATTAACACCAAAGGTTCATACAATACAGAAGACCGAGTATTCTGTAAAACTAATATTCTTTGATGGAGTCTCTTGGAGTTTTTTTTTTAATTCTTCTCTTGAAGTTTAGTCTTTACTTCCTCAGAGGATTCTTCTCACGAATGCAGGGAACTGTCTGAATGCTGATCCATCGTTGTGCATGACAATTAGGTTTTACCCTTGATTTACTCAGCACTGGACGAGGGCCTGATGAGTTCCGAACGTGTGGTATCAAAGAACACATTTCCAAACAAACTCTGTGGTATAATTCCTCAAATGACAAAAGAAAATCTTTTTTGTCTGTAGCTCACGGACACTCTGTATTACCCGATGGTTGTCCGGGGTGTTGTGTATCGTTGGTTCAGATGTCAGGAATTATTCTGAGTGAAAGTATCACTCATTGTGGAATTGTATCTCAGACTGGACCCTCTGATTGCTGTGACTTCATGTTGCTGGGAGGATGTGACATTATGAAATTCTACAAAGTGTGGGTAACTGCTCAAATAGGAACTTCTGAGCCAGAATTCTGTTGTTCTGTGGGTTTCTGTAAATGCAGCATTGAAGTGAGTGTAGAGCATTAATAAAAGAATGCACCTGATCTCATTTGCATGCTTTACTGGGAATATCTTTCACTGTAAAACTGGATTGCACGTGGGTCAATAAACTGATTCCAGTGACAACGTGACTCAGGAAGATTCTTTCAATTAGATTTTTCCCGAGTGTGGTTTCCTAGGTAAAGGGGAATAACTCACCCCAGTGTTATTAGGAGCATCTCTCAAAGTAAAATTACACTCAGTGTAGTTACTTACTGGAGGGGAACATCTTATAGCAGTGGTCTTGTGTAAGTAGGAGTATCTCTGACTATAGAATTTAACTGTTACAGATGAAGGTTTCACCTGATGAAGGAGCAACGCTCTGAAAGCTTGGGATTTCAAATAAACCTGTTGGATTATAACTTGGTTTTGTGTGATGTCTGACCTTGTTCACTCCAGTCTCACACTGGCATCATCATGTCCATGAAGGGATAATGGCAGAGTGACAATGTTAATTCAATGAAATTCGCTGCAGACTTATTATGTTTGCTCAAATAATTGGGACTGGTAAACTGTGGAGTAAGGTCAGGATATATGTTGGACGTTAATATATTAATTTGTTATCTAGACATTGATAAGGATGGATACAGCACTGGAAATGTTCAAATGATTTCACATCTGTACCTAATTAGATTTGGATCAACAATTTTAAAATATGTAATTCATAAATCCTTAGACAGTCAACTTTCCAGAGATCGCTACCCTTCACTTTTTGATCTGTACCTTCCTTTGAAGGAGCACACATCCATCAGTTTTAAGGCAATGTGTAGATTTTTTTAAAAAGTAACAGGAATAAGAAAAACCTAGTTTCAACGAATAACTAACTTCATTGCCTCTAATATTATGAGTATGGCTAATCATCAAATTGGGGAGCATGATATGGAATTAACAGGACAGAATGCAGAATATTTAACATGATGCTTTAATATACCATGGAAATCTCTCCCAACAACCTGGTACAGCCATTGACCAGAATATGACCAGGTCCAGCCATCCAAGTGCTGTGCCCCCAGGAGTATGTCAGACACTCTGACTACATTGACAATAAACTCCCTGCCTGTATGTCCAATCCATGTCCATCATTCAAAAAGCACAGCCCAGGGTGAGAATTGAATCTCCCCATGTATCTGTCTGAGTGCAGCTCAATTGTAACAGTGCAACACTGATAATGTGTAGTACAAATAGCGGATTGATTGCCAGATACAAACACATAACATGCCAAGACTCTTTCAGCAGTACCTCAAAAATCCATGACCTCCAGCACCTGGAAGCAAAAAGGCAGCAGATACATATAAACCTTATCACATCCAAGTTCCTTCCAATCCAGATTTCATGGGGACCTGGAAATGTATTGCTGTTCTGTCACTGTTGTTGGGTAAAACTTCTGCAACTCTCCCTCTAAAGCAGTGTGAGTTTCCTGCACCCTCGGGAATAAATTTGTTCACAAAGACAGATCTCAAACGTCATCAAAAGGTGATTATAGCTGGTTAACGACTACTGGCCTGGTCAATAAAGCTCATCATCCATGAGTACATTTAACAATAATTACAATTCCCAAATCTGCAGAAGGATATCGCTGAACCTGAGGCGTGATTAGCTTCCAATGGTGTATCATGTACAGTGGACACTGGGATAAATGTCCGAGGTGAAAGCCTGAATACTTGGTGCTGATGTCTTGCTGAATTCAGGTATATCTACTGTCCCAGTGGATAGCACATGCCATGGCCTATTTTGCTGAGTCCACTGAGTTTCCCAACTCTTTGTGGTCCCAAAGCCAGGTTACAGTTCCCTTTGCCTCAGTTATCAATGCAGGATACTGGTCCTTGCATTGATATTCCTGATGCCTGCAAACTAAACAAGTAATCATATCTGGAATGAATCATTTCCTATTTGTGACAATGGACTCAGTGTGGGGATTGCCAAATGCAGAGAATAATCTGAAAAGGGCACAGTCCACTGTAGTGATGAGTTGGCTGTGCATGATGCTCCATTTTCTTGTCTTTATTGAACGGATGTGGGTGTCACTGCCTCGGCCAATACTTACCATCTTTCTCTAGTAGTTCAGTGGGCAGGTAAGAGTTAACCAGGTTGTCAAGGATCTGAAGCCGCATGTTAGACAGACCAAGTAAGGATACCAGGTTGCCTTTCTGAAGCGACTGAGATTGGCTCTGCTTCCAGCTAGTTGACAACTGTTTCACTGTTATCGATAGACCCTTAAGTCTGAATTTATTTGAAATGAAATTCCACAATTTGACATGTAGAATGTTGCATCCAGCTCCCAGAAACAGTGCCCAAGTCTTTGAATTAAGAGTCTGGTGGTAAGACCATAAGGTTATCGTCTCCCCAAATTGTTAATATTAGCCTGAATCCACAGGGACTTCAGGGCAAAACCGCGACAAAGTGGTTAGCATTGTTGTCTCACAGCCTCGGATCACTGTCTGTGTGGAGTTTGCATGTTCTCCCTGTGTCTACATGTGTTTACTCCAGCTGCTCTAGTTTCCTCCAACAACGCAGGTTGGGTGAATCGGCCCCACACTAATTTGCCCCATAGAGTGTAGGGATAATAAAAATCATGAGAATAGCGGTTTGGGGGGTAGTTTCGGGGTGGAATGCTCTTCAGAGGAGTAATACAGACTTGATTGGTCAAATGAACTCTTACTGTGCTGTAACATTTCTATGATTTTACCATAGGAGCCATGTCTGATGCCAAGCTGTGGTACAATTTTCTGGTGATTGCCATGGAGAGTGCCGGTTAAACTCTGGGGATTTCTAGCCCCAGTGTGTGCACCAATTCTGTGAGGGGAAAACTATTCACAAGGATAGAGTCCAGGAGAAGAGCGTGGGAGCCTGATCCTAGGATATCAGGCAGGAAGCTTTGCTTAACTTTAGAAAAACTGTCCAATTTATAAACTGGAAAGTTGCAATAATCAACGCTGCTAGGATTCAGATTTTAATTGAATGGAAACTATGGTGTACCATCTGGGACAGATGAGGGAGTCTGTACCAAATGTTGACGTTCTTATGATTATGATGGGTATCCAAATTGGGACATTGCTGAGCGGTTCACTGCAGAATATCTTGGTCGTTCAGATTGTCAAAATTTTGAGTCCTGTGCAAGAGGGAGGGATTCAATGCTTGATCATTTGTTCATCTACATTGTGGAGGATATTCATTCCTGGATGCTGTGAAGTGATTCAGTGCCTTGTACTGTTGTTCATGTCTTGTGGATATACAATTCTGGAGGCAATCTGAGCTGTGGTGGTTGCAAAACTGATCAAAGAAAATTTAACAATCAATGCCCATGTTAGTTGTCTCCAATTCTTTGTTTTACTGATCCTGGGTGTCTTTGTGTGGATCTTTTTGGCTTATACCAAACCGCAGCCAGTCTGCGTAACCTATAAAGAAGCTGAAATCAACCACTGATATCCAAAAATCCGCGTCAGGACATGACTGTGTTTCTGTGAGCAAGCTGCTGCTCATATTCTTCCCTATATGTTTTAGAAGAGTAAATAATTCATTGAGAGAAAAGCTGCTGATGTGGTGCAAATTCTTTAAAGCTCATAGGAGGTGGAACAACACTTATTCTAAATTGTTGGCTTAGAAAGTTTGATCAGGAACTTCAAGTCTCATTTGTCCTTTCTCTCTCTCTTACAGTTAGTCTCGTGGTGATTGTATTCTTGGCTCGGGGGAAGAGTGGTCTTTCTACATGCAGCACTCGCTATCTGTTGGCCATGGCAACGTCGGATCTACTGTTCATTGTTTTATATATAGTCCTTTACCAATTTCGAAATTATTATTACCCACCGTGTTTCCTAGATATTGTTCCTGTTTGTGGTGTTATCTTTGCACTGAGTTGTTTGACCATTGATTGTTCTGTCTGGTTCACGGTTGCTTTTTCTTTCGATAGATTTGTTGCCATTTGTTTTCATCAGACAAAAGTTAAATATTGCACAGAGAAAACTGTGACTAAGAATCTATTGGCAATTTGCATTTTTTTTTCTTTTAAGAACATTCCCAACTACTTTCCACTTAAACCAAGACAGATCATCAACAATGGTCCATGGTTTTGTTATATCAGCCACAGTTATTCTAAAAACAGTCGGTGGACAAGTTTTAGACATTTTGAACATTTTTAAACACCATTTCTCCCATTCATTTTTATTCTATTTATCAACGTTCTGACTGTCAGGTACATCTTTGAGGCCAATAAGTTGCGTGAGGGACTGAGGGGTCCGACAAAAATAAAGAGTGACATCAAAATAGAGAGGAGAAAGAAATCTGTGATTTTACTCTTTGCTATATCTGCCAGCTTCATTCTTCTCTGGTTGGTATATATTTTACGTTTCTTTAATGTTGGTTATTCCTTGGATTCCTTTCCTTCTTATCTCTTCAGACGAGTTGCATTTATGCTGCGGAACCTGAGCTGCTGCTCAAATGCATTTATTTATGTGGTGACACAGAAAAACTTCAGAGACCAGTTAAAGTATGCAGTGAAATATCCCGTTATAAACATAATTCAGTTGATGAATAAATCCAAGAAACTAAGAGCCAACATTATCTGCAGCAGGAGCAGTGCACGTGAGGATGGACAGAAAGGAGAAGGGAAAGCAGCAAGATAACACTCCTTTCCTAACGGGCAAGGAATGACTCCATCTGAGAAAGAGACTGCAGGAGCAAAGCCAACGTAACATGCTGTTAGCAATGAGTAACAGTTAGTAGAAAGCTGAACAACAAAAGCATAACTGAAGGAGGTATGAGATATGCCCAGAAAAATATCCCAAGCAATCACTTCACAGCGAGTGAACCGGTTACAAACTAAAACGTAGGAAAGTATCATTGTTCACTGCAGGCTGGAGTGGAACAGCAATGACAGGGCCCTGACCACTCAACCTCACTGAATTCTCTGACCCACACATCTGGACAAAAGTTACAAACAATCCATCACATACATTAAATAATATATCCACATAAAAAAATGTGTATTTTTATTATAATTGTATTTTCAACAATAATTTGTTTCTCTGTTTCTGTTCAGTGCACACTGGCCTGATGCTGATAGCCTTCCTTTTCTTGATTTGTTTCTTTCTATGAATCATCTGCTGTGTCTTTGGAGAAATCCAAGCCCCAGTCAGAGGTGTAATGGCACCGGGTAAACTCCTCTGCTAATTAACTAGCAACACAGATAAGATTCATCCCGCGCTGTTCTCTGTTAAAATTCAAGAGACAAAGAACTATCCCAAAGGTCATTGTTTAAAGTAAAAACTAACAACGGTATTTTTGAGTCCATCAGAAAATTAGCTAACAACTATTTGCAACCCCTTTCTCTTAAATGTATCATTCACATACCTCCCCCCTCCCCACCCACAATACTAGTCAGTTTTTTAAAAACCCGAATATGATTTACAGAAAAAATAATCACATTTGAATACCAGTCAGCTTTGTTGAGTTTCCTCAGTATATGTTCCGCTGCAGTTTCTCTCTCCAGGTCAGTTTCAATGTTTTTTCTCTGTGCAAATGCCTTCTCCAGACACGTACCTCCCAGAGAGCTCTTCCTGTTGGTCTTTTGGCAGTTCTTTTTGTCACTCTGGGTAACTGTTCAAACTGGCTGATATTTATACACCAAAACATCAGATCATTTAATCATTTGATCGGTTTTAATATTGTCAAAATTCTAAATTCAAACTTGATTGGAGTTTGGAATCTTGGGACGTAATTTAAACTGGCCAAATTTGAATTTATTTTGGTTTCATGGCAGCCCAGCAACTCTAGCTATTCAGACCAAACATTACAGTGTTACCTTGTTCTGGACTCTCTGTGCTTCTCAAAGTCCTTGCTAGCTTTTCAACTTTCTTATAGGTATAGTATCCCTACACCTTGATAACACCTCCCCACTTAAGAAAAAATGAAATATCATAACAAAAAGTTGCTTCATTTTTTCTGTCTAATCCTTAACTGCAATATCATGGCATACATATGACTTTAATCTAAGTTCATATTAACTTCAACATATATATAAAACATTGAATAGATGTATCTTTTCTGTACGTTATCAGTTAAATCCACAATAATGCATCTGCGATTACATTCTTACGATGTGCAATGAGCGTGCTATGTAAATTAAATGTCTGCAACACAAGACTCCAGTGAGACAGTCTCATATTCTTGTCTTTAAAGCATTCTAAGAATGTGAGAGGATAGTGATCTGTGACACATTGTTCGTGACATGCACGTTAAAATGTTGTCAGGTGAGTATCAAACTCAATAGTACTTTTTTGATCATGAAGTATTTCCCTCTGGTGGATGTTGAGTTTCTTTGAAAAGTAACCAACTAACAGTTCAGTCAGTTATGAAGATGTGGGTATACTGTATCTTTGAGAGTGAAAGCTAGTCTAGCAGTGACAGCATTGAGTGATCTCAATAAGACACAATGTAACATGTGGTCTTGCTACGGGGGGAGTTGGTTGTCTGGAAATGACAAAACAGATTCAAATTTGACCAATCAGTTTAAAATTATACCCCGCAAAATACCAAACTCCAATCAAGGTTGAATTGAGTGTATTGACAACTTTAAAAGTCAATGACACAATCCGATATTTTAAAGATTATGGCCGGGGGAAATTGAACAGTTGGGAGGAGAACTGCCACAACACTAACAGCTATACGCCTATCTGGAGAAGGAGTCTGCGCAGAGAAAAACCTCAACAATGACCAGGAGAGCCAATCTACCAACGAAGATAATGAGGAGATTCGACCGCTGGCTAGTTTCAACATTTCAATTTTTCTGTCAATCTTAACTGGGGGTTTAATCAGACTAGTATTATCGAAGGGAAGGTGAAAGATAGGTTAGAAGGAGGAAGTGAAAATAGTTGTTAGTTTATTTTTCTCTGTTATTCTTGAAGAAATAAAACTATGAACTTTTACATTAAACAGTTCTTGGCCACTCGAATGTTTACAGATTGCTGCATGGGATAAATCTTTTCAGTGTTGCTGGTTTAAAATTAACCAGGAGGGTTTAATCCGTGTCATAACAAATTCCATTATCATCTTCCTGTATGAGTACAGCTCCAACTCCTTTGTCATGAGCACTGCTGCATACTTTAAAATGTTCTGAAAGGTTCGTGCAGCTAGAACTGGTGCGGTGTTTAATATTGCTTTCAAGTGGTTGAATGCCTCCTGGTATTGTTCTGTTCACCGAAACTTTGTGTTCTTCTTCAGCAAATCAGTTCACGGTGCCACTACATTGCTGAAGTTTGAACAAACTTCCGATAGAATCCGCTTAGTCCAAAGAATCGAAACACCTCTTCCTTTGAGGTTGGTTGTGCAATTTCCTTGATGAGCCTCGTCTTTGTGTTGTTTTGGGTCAACCTTCCATGACAGATGTCCGAAGAAAGTCACCTCTGCTTTCGCGAATTCAGTTTTGTTTAAGTGTATCACTAGTTTTGCTTCTTGTAGTTGTTCAAAGAGCTCTGTCAGCTCTACCATGTGATCTTTCCAGGACTTATTACAGATCACTACATCATCCAAATAGACTGCACAGTTTGTTAACCCCACCACAACTGGAGAGGGTGCGTTCTTCATTCCAAACGGCATCACTTTAAATTGATATCGTCCGTTTAGGGTTACAAATGCAGAAATATCTTTCACCATTTCTGATAGTGTTACCTGCCAGTAACTATGCAGTAACTGGCTTGTCCAACTTTATTGAAATAGTTCTTCAATCTTAGAATTGGATATGAGTTCACTTTTGTAACAGCATTGACCTTCCAATAATCCACACATAATCATTGTGTCCCATCCAGTTTGGGAACTAAGATGATCAGCAATTTCCACTTGCTCTGGCTTGGTTCGATGATATCATGTAGGAGAAACTGTGAACGGCAGGTGCTGGAGATCAGATCGAGAGTGTGGTGCTGGAAAAGCACAGCAGGTCAGGCAACATCCGCAGTTTAGAAGAATCACGTTTCAGGCATAAGGCCTCCATCAGTTCTGTCTGGCTTTGAAAGGATTAAGGATAGGGGTGTTGTTTTATCACAGCATTATTCCATACATCTACTTCTTGTACAAAAGCATTAGTCCACCCCATTTGATTCTTACATATGTCCTTACACTGCAGTAATAAACGTTTCAACTCTGTTCTATGATTCTGAGGCAGATGGTTTATGAACCTATCCAATTCTCAAGAGTGTTTTCATTTTTTCATCTATTTTGAGGCACATCAAAATCCATATCATCTAGATTTGCTTCCTTGTTCTGTGGGGTAGTAACTAACATCTGTTTCTCCCGTTCTTTCTCTCTAATATAATACGATTTCAACATGTTCACATGACATACACAATACCGTTGGTTGACCAAATAAAAATTGAGAGAAATGACTCTAAAAATTGCTAAAGAGATTGAAATGAATTGAATTGAATTTATTGTCACTGTACTGAGGCACAGTGAAAAGCTGTGTCTTGTGTGCTGTACAGGCAGATCACAGAGTTAAGTAGCACAGATAGAAAATAATAGCTAAACAGTGGCAAAAACAAAAACACAGGTACAGGCGAACGTTAAGAATTTGTAAGAAGACTGAATGGACTCACAAATTCTGAACATTTGCCTGTATCTGTTTTTGTATTTGCCGCTGTTTCCCTATTATTTATGGTCCCTGTCCCACTGCACTTTATTCTCTGGTCAGTTCATGTACAGGCTTTGTTTCCCTTCCTCTGGAGAGAGCACATTAACCATCAATGAGTGATATTCCAGCTGTAAAGGAGGGAACGGAGTAAACTGAATTATCATTTCACAGTAGAAAGACAAATCCGCGCCCATGTATTGAATCATTCTCATCTAAACTATCTTGCACTTTTCGACATTTTGGTGGGCTTTTCAAATTTGAAAATCAGCCATTGGACTCTTGGCGCCCACTTTCTCTTTCTTCCAAACCACCACCACAAAACTTTCGGTTCTGTCCATTTTTAAATAAAAAATTAGGATGTAATCTATACATGCCAGGTTCTACTGTGTGATTGTGCAAGTGAAGTTCTCAATCTCTACCAATCACTTTCCACGCTTGTGTATCACAGTGGCTTAATTCCCTGCAGACAGTAGTATTCTCTGTAACTGCGATTCATTCGGTGCGGGTGTTGAGACTGGGTCAGAATCTCGGTCCCATTTTGTGAGTTTGAGTTTTCTGTCAGTGTGGGGGGGGTGTGGAATGAGAGAGCAGATGGGTGTATAGGTCACAGTCCCGAGGATGAGTGGAACCTGGTGTGGAGAACAGATTAAAAATAGAATATCTGACTGCAGACACAATGTGATCACTGAACTGCTTCTGTGTTGTACAAAATCTGTGATTCTGATGATAAAAGAAATCCCATCCACTTCTGCAGAGTATCTACATAAAAATATCAGTTAGAAATGTGCAAGCCATTTTATTTTTAAAAAGCTGGTTCTGTCCATCAGTGTGGGGATGGTTCCTCTCTTAATGTTCTGTGGTATCATCAAGTCAGTTACATTTGTTAGGACTCAGAGATTTTTTTTTTGTCAGAGTTCTTTTCTGCTTTGTTATCGTGATATTTTTATACTGGAACTCTTAAACAACAGGATGTGACTTCCTTTATCATCATAATCATCATCACAGAATTAGTACAGCACAGAAGTCGGGTATTCAGCCCATTCTGTCTGCATTGGGACATTCTATTCTGCATACCAGTTTCCAGGAATTGTATCCATTCCAAGAAATGTATCCATTCACTGCCAGTGTCTGTCTACATAAATGCCAATTTCAAATTGCCTCTGAACAATTCAGTTTGCCTCAAAATCTAAATTATCCATTAATCTTAACTTTCTTGCATTCAATCTCAGTGTTTGTTTACATTCTGTGTGTGCATTAGACATTATTAGTTGCTGCTGATCAGGATAGGAATCTACCAACTCTTATGAGCAGTCAGTGATTTGGTGAGTCATTTTACAAGTGTTCACATCCAAAAATACTTGGACAGAAATATAGTTTTACACAATCAGCTGATGCTGTAAGGAGGTGTGTGCTCTCTCTCTGACTGGCTGTCTGCATTCCTTTAAACACTGGTCATGTAGTTTACACTGTCTTTTGCTTTTATGTCCTTGTGTTTCTGAATCTGCACGTCATGATTTGAAACTGACTTACAGCTGGGAGTCCACTGTTGCCCTGAACTGCTCCTTATCTGGGGATTTTTCTGTCCCATTCTAATGGCATTAGGTGCAGAATCAGACAACAGCTCCACAGCTCCATCAATGGGACGCGCTGTCCACAACTATTAGAATGCTTACAGTTCAATATCCAGCTCCCAGTACACTCACTGTTGAAGGGAAGAACAAGGGGATCTTTTTCACATGTTTCACTTGAGACGTTTCAGGTACTCCTTTCCAAGATTATCATATTTCCACAGTCTGTACTTCCTCCATTGACTGCACAATGTCAACAAACAGCGAGAAACAAAAGCCAAACACAAAAAAATCACTCGGCGAAAATGAGGACTCCAGATGCTGAAGATCAGAGTGTACATTAGAGTGGCGCTGGAAAAGCACAACAGGTCAGGCAGCATCCGAGGAACAGGAAAATCGACGTTTCAGCCAAAAGCCTTACATCAAGAATGAGGATGGAACCTCCGGGGCTTAGAGATAAATGGGAGAGGGGTGGGGCTTGGGAGAAGGTAGCTATGAGTACAATGGTTGGATGGAGGTAGGGATGAAGGTTGGAGAGGAGGGTGGTGCGGATTGGTGAGAAGGAACATTGACAGGTAGGACAGGTCATGGGGACGGTGCTGAGCTGGAAGGTTGGAACTGGGGTAAGGTGGGGGGAGGGGAAATGAGGAACCTGGTGAAGTCGACATTGTTGCCCTGGGTTTGAAGTGTTCCAAGGCAGAATATGTGGCGTCTTCCACCAGGTGTTGGGTGGTGAGGGAATGGTGGTGGAGGAGGCCGGGGACTTGCATGTCCTCGGCGGAGTGGGAGGGGGAGTTGAAATGTTCGGCCACAGAGCGGTGGGGTTGGGAGTAACGGATGCAATAACTGACGTGTGGAAGTACAGGTGAAACATTGATGGATGTGGAAGGCTCTTTTGGAACCTTGGATGGAGGTGAGGGGGGAGGTGCAGGTGTAGGTTTTGCAATTCCTGCAGTGGCAGGGGAAGGTGCCTGTGGCCTACCTGCCCTTTGGCATGTATGACATAGACAGCAAAACGTAACCACATCCTTGTGTATTGCAGGTCATTAAAGGTGGGTTTGTATCTTAGCCTGAGTCTTCTGTACACGAAGGTGACCTCCTACTGGTCGTTTAATGTTTAATCTGTAACACCACCTGTCTGGATGCTACCGGCAACACATTCTGCTGTACTTTGGCCCATTTCGCCTCTGCACTCACTCGCCATGGTCTCTATTTCTGTCTGAGGAATCTGTCTTTCAGATAATAACCATCAGGAATATCATATGTCTCCTTTTCAGAGTACACATCCACATATATATCTTTTATTGCTTGGTCTTGTTGTTGCAAATCCCTTAGCCTTTCCAGATTAAACACTCCTGTCTGACCTCTGCCTGTTCAGGTATTTCCTGCACCATTATATTAATCAGGGTTTCCACTAACTGAACCTCAACTTCTTCATCTTTATTTTTAGTTTTTGCTTCATGCTATGATTTGTGATAGTGGGATCTGGTTACTGCACAGTCATGGAAAATACCATGATATTTTTCTTTAAACCTCGCATTCTCCTGGTCTTCCTTGGGCTTCTCCACAACAAGAGGTGTCACTCAAACCTTGGATCCCGCCAAATCGTTCCCAAGAACAAACTGCATTCCTGGAACTGACACTCTGTCAATCTCTCCTACTGTCTTCTTTTGGCATTCCAACCTGACCTTACATAGGGAAACGCTAAATGTCTGTTCATCTATCCCACAAATTACCACTGTCTCAGGTAACAGGTCAGAAAGAGTGCAAATTCATTGATCTATTGTTATTAGAAATTGGTTAGATCCTGTATCTATCAACATTATAATCCCTTGTCCTTCTCCCCCTGTCCTTTCTGTGTAAACTTTACCCACAGAGGCAAATTCTTCAGAGAGATCAAGCACTAACTCCATACCCAGCCCCAGTCTAGGCTGTGCAGTCGATTGCAGGTCCTTGACTTTTATGGGGAGGGCGGGTGGGTCTCCTTTACTGCTTTAGTTAATGCCAATGGCTTAACCTCTTTTACCATATCTTTTCCCATAGTGACTTTCTTCAATGACCAGTACTGTTTCTGTACATGTCCCACTTTACTGCAATTAAAATACCGGAGGCCTTTCATCTCCTTTCCACCCTCCTGGATTTTTTTTTAATCCTGTGGCAAACACTTACCACTGTTCTCTACTCTTGGTTTCGTGGAGTAGGATCTCCCCTTCTCCCAACTTCTTTCCCTCACAGGATGAAATTCTTCCTGGAAATTTGTCATATGCACCAACGTGTATTCATCTGCTAAATCTGCTGCTATTCTCACTTCCTGAATGTTCTGTTCACCCACATGAATTCTTATCATCTCTGGAAGTGAGTTGTTGAACCCCACCAGCAGAATAATCTCTCTTTGAGCCTCATAGTTCTTATCTACTTTTAAGGCCCGCACCCATATATCAAAATGACAATGTTTAATTCTTTTGAATCAACATAAGTCTGATCTGATTCCTTCTATATGTTTCTGAATGACTATCCATATGCTCCTGGTACCAATCCATATTTGTGCACTTGTCAGTAGTACACAGCTGCTTCTATCTAAAAGGACAAAAGCAGCAGGTACTTGGGAAAATCACCATCTGCAAGTACCCCTCCAAGACATTCACCACCCTGACTTGGAAATATACTGTCGTTCCTTCAGTCATTGGGTCAGAATCCTGGAATTCCCTCCGTACCGGCATTGTGGGTCAACCCACAGCAAGTGGGCTGCAGGGGTTCAAGAAGGCAGCTCACCCCCACCTTATCAAGGGCAAGTAGGGATGGGCTATCAATGCTGGCCAGCCAGCGACCCCCAAGTCCCACAAATGAAGAAGAAAAAGTATTTTAAAATTTCTTAACTTTACTGCATCTGTCTATTTCTCTGATATACCTAATTGTTTAGGCAACTCTCTTACAATTTCCACTTTACTTTTGTCCAAGGTTAAATCCAAGTCTAATCTCTTTGCTCATTGTCAAAGTATGTTTGCTTTCTAAACTTTCTTAGAGAATTTGGGAATCACCTTCAAACCCCAGAACCTCTTTAGCAATTATAAGAACCATTTCTCTACCTTTTAATGTAACCAGCCACAAGTAACCGAAATTAAACACATTCTCACACCTCTGCCTTATTTAAAGATGTCGGACACAAAGCAGCAAGTGTTTAAATCCGCTTGTCCCCCAAATCTGTTCAAATCTCAGACCATATCTGTTTAAACTGATCCAAACGATGGACCCTAGTCCCCAAATTGTTACAACATGATGGTAAATTCTGCTGATTAATTGAAACGCACAGAAAAGCTCACCTTGCCTTGTGATCTGTTTACGTATGAGTGACAGAGAACTATGAAAATTCCACTATTTCACAAAATATATTAATTGTATTCTTGAAATCTAAAGTGAAAATTAAACAAGAGCTATTTACAACTCTAAGCTTTCATTCTCTTAAATATTTGTTATCTACCTCTCACTCTGTAACAATCTACTGATCCAATAAAACCCCTATTAAATTGACAGCAACTTAATTTGCAAAACCAGACAGCAGCTGCTTTCTCTGGTGTCTGTCTTCATCGGTTTTTGATCTCACTGGGTTGTCTTCATTCTGCTGCCACACAGATCTTTCATATGAGAAAGGTACCTTTGATAGAGAGTGTTACGGGCAGTCTGTCTGACAATGGCACGTGGTGCTCCTTCTGGCTAACTGTCCAAAATGCTGCTTTTTAGACCCCCAACATCAGATAGTCTCATTGGTCTGATGTTGTCAAAACAGTAAAATACAAATTCAATTTAGTTTTAGAATCCTGGGGCATAATTTAAATTGATTGGTTGCATTTGAACTGCACTGGAAACAATTGAGGTACTTGGTTATAGCAAAAAATTACATCTTAAGGTTACATCTTTCAATTTTCCACTGCACACTGTGCCTGCTGGTCAGTGACATGACAGGTGCTTGCCAGCTTTCACACTTTCTTAAAATACATACTTTCAACTTCATCACGCTTCCTTGTTACCTGCTAACCTTGTTAACTACTTCTGTGAGTCATGCACAAGGACACCCAGATCCTCCTGCACCAAAGCGCTCTGAAGTATCTCTCCACTTGTTTCTCCATGTAACTTCCTTTCCCACCTGTTTTAGTATCGTCTGCTCGCTTCTTTCTAATGAATGAATCCTACCAATTTGTTAAGGAAAGGTTTTAAGCTAGCAAGAGAAGAACATAGATAAGATGTCGTTCACAATGAAGTCATATGTTGCTGATTAATTAGTCTGGAAATGAAGTTGTTGTTGCTGTGTAAAACCTCAATCCAAGCTCTCACTCACAGGAAGGGGAGAGAGTGCTGCACAGTTTCTGATTATTTAAGTTTACCGACTGGAGATTGGCACAGAGAGAACTTGCGTATCTTAAAAATAGTATATCAAGACATTTTGTATCCACCTGAAAAGCAGACAGAATCTTTGGTATCCCATCTGATTTATGAAAAAGGTACCTCAGCCACAGGAACATACAAATAAGAAACGTGAAAAAGGCTCCTTGAAGGAATTGAATGAGCTTCCCCAGTAGAAACTGGATACTTAATGAAGTGTCCAAAACCACTCGGATGTTTTCAAATCATCAAAATTATCTCAGGGTAGAATTTCTCTGCAATTATCTTATAACACAAATAGCGAAATGTTTAAGTTTACCCATACAAATTGAGAATCTGAATTTCGGATTCCCCGGTGAGTGTGATCCAAATGTGTGCTCAATGATACAGGCAGGAAACTAACATTATTTTGTAACAAGTGCTTATGATAGTTTATTTATAAGAATAAATTCTAAAATTTGAACAAATTTTATATCCTAGCATATAGATTATTGTGACATGACTATCCTACTTAAATTTCTACATGTTTTAAAATCCATCTATAAAACATTTTATTTACTACAGTAATATTGAAAGAAAACTACTCTCGCAGTTCCATCTAATTGCGCTTAAATCTGGGAGCATTTGCCCAGAGAGACAGAAAAGCAGACATAAGGTTTCGAAAGCGTGGATATCCATACTTGGTGAAGATTGATCGCTGTGACCTGATGGGCTAATGTATCACTTCCATATCTGTCCGTGTGTGCATTTTTTATCCTGATTCATATTACTTTGTGTTTTCGTTTTCTGTCCAAAAAGGCTTGCTTCTCTTTAGAGTTGTTTTATCTCTGAACAGCTGACAACTCTCTCTCTCTGTGTCTGTTTCCAATGCGTTTAAAGTGATACAATGCCACCCACTGCTGGTCGTGCCAAGCCACTGCACCAGCGGCGGATTTTATTTTCTGGGACAATTTGCTCCTGTCCATGTCCACTCGATTATTTCTGACAGTCTCACCATGACCTGAGTGACACAAGGTGGCTGTACCCAAAGGGGAGGAACTGTCAAGGAGGAAGAGGGAGTGGTACGTACTGACTCGTACCAGGACACTCCCTCTGACGAACAGGGAGAGGAATCAGCCTTCACTCTCTTAATGAATTAAACTACTTTTGTTTTCAGAAATGTCCCACTGGGTCCTGCATTCTCCCTTCATCATCCTGTACAAAGGCAGTTCACACACGCCTTAATAGCAGCATGAATTGCATCAGTGCTATAATACTGGCCATTTCTAACTATTAGGAAGCGAAGAAGAATGGAATCATTGAACATTTCTCCAACCCCATGGCGTCATTGTGGATTTCACTAGTTTCCTCATTTCCCCTCACCCCAGCTTATCCCAGTTCCAACCTTCCAGCTCAGCACTGCCCTCATGACCTGTCCCATTTGTCCATCTTCCTTCCCACCTGTCCGCTCCACCCTCCCCTCCGACCTATCACCATTACCCCCACACCCATCTACCTATTACACTTTCAGCTAACTTTCCCATAGGCCCACCCCCTCCCATTTATCTCTCCATGCCAAGATTCCCAACCTAGTTCCTGATGAAGGGCTTTTCCCTGAAAAAGTCGATTTTCCTGTTCCTCGGATGCTGCCTGACCTGCTGTGTTTTTCCAGCATCACACTCTCGACTCATTTAACATTCCTGTCCACAGTGCCCAGGGATGTGCAGGTTTTGTGGGTTAACTGTGGGGAATACAAGGTTATAGGGACAGTGTAGGGGGTGTTGGGTCTAGTTTGGGATGATCTTTAGGGGCAGTGTAGATACAATTGGACAAAGAGTCTCTATTTGCATTGCAGGGATTCTAAGATTATCATTTCGCTGGAAAGTCTGCTTTCTGGTGCAGAGCAACGCTAACAGCAGGGTCTAAGGTACCCATACCAGCTGAGACCACCCAGAAGGCCCTGTCTCTCAATTCTACTGGACCCTCAGTTCAAATGCAAAACCAGTCACACCTCTGTCTATAGAAGCCCTACAGAACTGCAGACAACAGTAATGGAAAACCCTACCAGCTTCACCCAGAGATTATGGATCAATTTGTCAGGGTTACTGGGGATATGACACACATCTCACTTCCAAAGGAACAATCGGAAAAGTGAGTCCAAACCCTTATGTCCCATGTCTCAGAAAGGGGAGGGATGTATAGCTGTGTTTTGACCCCTCCGATGCCTCTTGTAATAACCCTTCGTGTCTCCACAAATTAAGTGCTATGTGAGAAAGTGAGTTGGGGCACAGCAATCATGTGGACTGAGGTTCAGCATAAGCATGGTCTGGACTTCCTATAGTCGCCTCCTCCTGGAGCAGCAAAGCAAGGGGCAGGAATACAGTATGGAGCCCAGGCAGACCTCCTCTTCACGAGTCCCCAGACCCCAGAAGAAGGGAACTCCTACAAATGAACCACAAATCCAATCCATGCTCTAACTGCAGCTGAACTGACCACGTCATATGGGATTGCTGGGCACCTGAGATTCCCACGGGGCAACAGGAAGTCTGGAAAAGGGGGCCAACAGCCAGGGAACATCCTGGCAGCAACAGCTGGAGTAAAAACAGGTTTGGCTTTTACATTGAGAATGGCATGGTTACACCCAGAATGAAAAGAGCTTCAAATCTCCCCAGCCATATGGGTACACAAGCTGCCACTTGGGAACCAATCAGGAACTGCTCCCTCCACTGGGGAACCCACCCCTCTACACCACATCCTGCACAGGGGGCAATTTATTGTATCACAGGAAGGGGCGGGGGGATACAGGAATGCGTGACAATTGAATTACTGCAGCATTTTCTAATGGCATGTTGAACATAGTGTCAAATTTTAGAGCAACATATTGACAGAAAGTATTCTTGCTCCCCTTCTAGGAAGCACAAAGAGTGGCTACACCAAGGCAATGATGTGATCTTCTGGAGTGCTTGCTGAGTATTGTGAACATGGTTCACAATAATTACATGAAAAGATATAGCACAGGCACAAAGGTGAAGGATATAACCAGGATCCCTGTGATATGACACACCAGACACCAGACTGTGTGTGTCGATGGGACCCTCTGGGTCCACTCTGTGTAATCAGTGGGATTCAGGTGTAACCATCAGTTCATAATTTACAGGAAAGCCCATGGGATTTGCACACTGTGTTAAGGGAGCACAAGTTTCCTCGAGAAAGAGAACATGGGGTCATGGAATGCCTAACCCACAGCCCAAACCAGGGGTCAGAGTTCAGACAATGATGTTTCGTGAATCCCCACGAGGGAGAAATCCTGGCGAACAAAATTAAAAATGGGCTGAGACCAGGAGTGCAGGCTCCTTCCCCAGCTTATCCCACACAAACCAGGCCCACACAATGGACCAGTCAGTAAACTCCAAGGAAGCCTTGTTCAATAACATTCACCACAAACTAATGACAATCATAATAGATGTGTCAGAGATACAGGAGCTGGAGTGATGTCCATCCACATTAAAATGATTATCTTCCCACCTGCCACACCGATTAAAAGGACAAGGGTCAGGAAAGTATGAGGGAAAACCCAGACCAGCAATTAACAGATGCAAAAGAAGGGAACAGCTTAGTAATCTAGTCAGAGCATACAGAACAGGAGTGTCACCACTTACTACCCATGGTTTGGTTTAGCTGAATCAATAAACTCAGAATGTTGACCCAAAAGGTCAAACAATCCCGAAAGGGGTGGAATGCAGAGAATCAACTGGAGACCACGAAACAACTCGTGGAGAATCAGGCTAGCCATCAATAAGTGACCTCACTGGAGGGTCAAGACGATTAACCAGATCATCCAGGACCCAATCAGGAATGACAGTGAACATCAAAACCTCACCCTGTGCAGTATCTACTGTAACGGAATGATTGAACAGCTGAGGAAGGAGCTCAGGCAGGTTAGCCGAGGGAAAGTCGCATCTCGGTTTATCGCCTAACAGTGTGACCATTTGGTGTCTCGTTTTCCGAGATGTCTTTAATGTAGGGGAGAGTGGCTAGGGTTTCTGGACGTGTTCTGTCTCCTTGTTTGGGTTTGGTGCTGAGAAATTGACTTACTGTGTTCATTGAGTAACAGTTCTTTTTGAATACATGGAATAGGTGATTTTCCTTTGCTCTGCATAGTATTAGATATTTGGTAAGGATAACAAAGGAAAGAATCCTGGTCTCTCCCCAGGACAACCATGATCACACGAATCACAATCCATGTACGGATTGGGATCGTTACCATCATTAGGAACAATATACATGAAACGTCGAACAGACCAGAATATATCTACCCAGGATGTTTATGGTTTTGTCCCCCAGATGTAAGTGAATGTGAGGATGGTGTGTTCTGGGCACACCCCAACAACAGCATAATGTTTAGATGCAATGACCAGCAGGCAGTATAGAAAACAAATGGAAGCTCAGATCACTGCTACCAGAATGTAGTAATTTTGGGTGATTGGTGGGGATTCTCCTACAATGGGCATCCCAAGATAGGATGCTGACCAAGTGACCCAGAAAAGGAATTGGAACTTGGGCAGTGATGGCCCAGGAAATTCAGAGGGGAAGTCTGTTCAGTACAAAGTTAGGAAAGGCCGAAAACGAGCTGCAGAGTCACCCCAACCCATTTGACCTGAAGCCACCCCTGGTCCACAAAACAGACTAGTTTTAAAACCAATTGGCAAAATCTTGAATGATATCATTCACCACGAATTGGCATCTGTGAATTTAGCAAGAACCAAGCTGCCAGAGTGGAGCTCTCCCCAACGTAAAAGTCTTCAACGCCACTTGACCCATAGATTATTCGGGTGAAAAATCAGGACAGATGATAGGAAGACCACAGTCAAACAACATAAAACTAACAGTAATAACACTTATTTATGCAATTCATTTAATTAAACATGCACTGTCTGGCTTCAAGACAAACACCAGCCAAAACTGCTCCATAGAGATGAGCAACCTGAACACCAACCCCGCCCAGGTGTCCTGCAGGGGAGAAGGGGAATGCTGCCTCACAATCTCACCCTACCACATATCAGTATGGGACAGCCCATTGTTAATGTCACCTTCCAAAAACACCTTCCATATTAGGCCACATATACTTGCCAGAATAGGCCTAATTCAGCTGATAAATAAATATTAAAATGGAGAAGGAGAATTCAATGCAAGTGAAGAAATCAATGTAATATCCAGAGAAGTACAACACTGGTCTACAACCCATGCCATTGGGGTTACATCAGATTCAAACCTGCTTGATCACAGCCCAGAGAACTTCCACCAAAATAGAACAGCAGGCCAACGATGTCAAAGAATGAATCAATGAAATTAAAGTAACAAGCTGATGGGATGGTTTCTGGGAGTGGGGCTCGCACATACTAATCAATCCTTGGTGGCCGTGTGTAACATGTGTCTGCTTTGCTGATATTGGTTACCCTAGTATATATAAAGAACAAATAAAACTACAGCACAGGTAGAGGCCCTTCAGCCCTCCAAGCCTGCGCTGATCCCGATCCTCTATCTAAACCTGTCGCCTGTTTTCCAAGGATCTGCATCCCTCTGCTCCCTGCCCATTCATGTATCCATCCAGGTACATCTTAAATGTGGCTATCATGCCCACATCTACCACCTCAGCTGGCAGCGTGTTCCAGGCACCTGACACCCTCAGCATAAAGATCCTCTCACACATATTTCTCTTAAACGTTTTCCCTCTCACCTTGAACTCATGACCTATTGTGAGTGAATCCCACACTGTGGGAAAAAGCTTCTGGTTATCCACCCTGTCTGTGACTTTCATGATTTTGTGCACACCACAATCAGATCCCCCCCCCCACCCAATGCCACCTTTCAAATGAAAATAATTGTAATATACTCAACATCTCTTCATAGCTAGCGCCCTCCATACCAGGCAACATCCTGCTGAACCTCCTCTGCACACTCTCCAAAGCATCTACACCCTTCTGGTAATGTGGCGATCAGAACTGTACACAGTATTCCAAACAAAACTCTTATACAACTGTAACATAACCTGCTAACTTTTGTACTCAACACCCCGTCCAATGAAGCAAAGCATGCCGTATGCCTTCTTGATGACTAGCAACTGGTGTTGCCACCTTCAGGGTACAATGGACCTGAATACCCAGGACTTTTCCATTTACTATATAGTTTGATCTTCAATTGGATCGTCCAAAATTTGTCAGGATTGAACTCCATCTGCCTTTTCTCTGCCCAGCTCTCCAATCTGTATTCTGCTGCACTCTTTGACAGTCCCCTTCATTATCTGCTACTGCTTCTCCACCAATCCTAGTGTCATCTGCAAACCTGCTAATCAGACCACCCATACCTTCCTCCAGATCATTTATGTATATCACAAGCAGCAGTGGTCCCAGCACGGATCCCTGTGGAACACCACTGCTCACAGTTCTCCATTTTGAGAAACCCCATTCCATTACTACTGTGTCTCCTCTCGCCCAGCCAGTTATGTATGTATCTCACTAGAACACCCTGTACCCCATGTGACTTCACTTTCTCTATCTGCCAACCAAGGGGAACCTGAACAAATGCCTTAGTCAAGTCCATGCATGTGATAACTACAGCCCTTAACTCATAAATCAACTTTGTCATTTCCTCAAATAATACTATTAAGTTGGTAAGACATGACCGTCCCTACACAAAACCATGCTGCCTATCAGTGAGGAACGAATTTTCTTCCAAATATAAATATATCCTATCTCTCAGTATCTTCTCCAGAAACTTCCCTACCACTGATGTCAGGCTCACCAGTCTATAATTACCAGAATTATCTCTGATAACTTGCTTAAACAAGGGGACAACATTTGCAATTCTCCACCCCTCCGGTTCCTCATCTGTGTTTAAGGAAGCTGAAAAGATGCCTGTTAAGGTCTCAGCTATTTTATCTCTCACTTCCCTCAGTAACCAGGGATAGATCCCATCCGGACCTGGGGATTTGTTCACCTTACAGCCTGTTAGAAAACCGAACACGTCCTCTCTCCTTATGCTGACTTGACCTAGAGTAAGCAAATAATTCTATACCTAACGTCACCATCCGTCATGCCCCACTCCTCAGTGAATACCAATGCAAAGTACTAGTTAAGAATCTCACCCATTTTCTCTGGCTCTATGCATAATTTTCCTCCATTGTCCTTGAGTGGAAACCCTTTCTCTAGTGAGACTCTTGCTCCTAATATATAAATAAAAGCCTTTGGGATTATCTTTAATCCTGTTCGCTTAAGATATTTCTTGACCCCTTTTAGCCTTCTGAATTCCTCGTTTCAGACTGGTCCTACTTTCCTGATACTCTTCCAATCTTCGTCAGTTTTCGGTCATCCAGATCTTATGTATGCTTCCTTTTTCCTCTTCTTAAGTCTCATAATTCCGCCTGTCATCCATGGTTACCTAATGTTGCCATTTATACCCTCATTTTCACAGGGACATGTCTGTCTTATATTCTAATTGAGCTCTCTTTAAAAGCCTCCCACATGTCAAATGTGGATTTTCCCTCAAACAGTTGCTCCAACCAACACTCCCCAGCTCCTGCTCAGTTTCGCCGTCGTTGGCCTGCCCCCAGTTTAGCGCTCTTCCTGTAAGACCACACTCATCTTTGTTCATGAGTAATCTAAAACTGACAGAATTGTGATCACTATTCCCAGAGTAATCCCCGACTGAAACTGCAACCACATGGCCGGGCTCATTTCCCAACACCAGGTCCAGTCTGGCCCCTTCCCGAGTTAGATGATTTACATACTACTCTACAAAACTCTCCTCGTTACTTCTTACAAATTCTGCTCCATCTAGACCTCTAAAACTAAGTGAATCCCAGTCAACATTGAGAAAATTAAAATCTCCTACCATCAATGCCCTGGTGCCCCTACATCTTTCCATTACCCACCTACCTATTTTAACCTTTCTCACACTCGCTGTCAGGAGGCCTGTAGTATAGCCCTAACATTGTTACGGCACCCTTCCTATTTCTGAGCTCTGCCCATATTGCCTCACTGCTCGGGTCCTCCACGGTGCTCTCCTTCAGCACAACTGTGACATTCTCTCTGATCAGTAATGTAACTCCTCCAACCCTTCTACCTTCCTCTCTATTCTGCCTGAAATATCTGTATCCTGGGATATTTAGTTGCCAATCTTGCCCTTCCCTCAACCAAGTCTCAGTAATAGTAACAACATCACACGCCCAGGTAGTAATCCAAGCACTAAGTTAATCTGCTTTACTTTCTACACTTCTCGCATTAAAACAAATACACCTCAAACCACCTGTATCTTCTGCATTCATCATGTGGTCCTTGCCTACGCTTCCCCTTAGTCACGCTGACTTCATTATCTAGTTCCTAACAAGCTTTAGTTACTATCTCCTTACTATCCACTAACCTCTTCATTTGGATCCCATTCCCATGTCACTTTAGATTAAACATTCCCCAACAGCGTTAGGAAAAGCACCCACTACAACATTGGTTCCAGTCCTGTCCAAGTGTAGACCTTTGGATTTGTAATAGTCCCAACTCCCCCAGATTCGGTCCCAATGTCCAAATTTCTGAACCCTTCTGTCCTACATCATCTCTCACGCCATGCATTCATCCTGCTTATTCTTTCATTCTTACACAGACTAGCACGTGACACTGGTAGCTAGCCTGACATTACTGCCATTTTCTTTTTTACTTTCTCTCTCTCATGTGTCTTTGCTTTTTCTCGTTCCCTCGATTTTGACCACAAAGACTTTCTCTCGACCCTCGATTTTGACTCTAAAGATTTTGCCTCTCTGACTTTGCCCCCAAATTTGCCTCCCAATACCCTGTCATGGCTGTACACAATGTGCAGCTGCAGACTGTCGGTGACCTGCAAAGTTTGTGTAGGTTTGTAGCTCAGGTTGAGGTTTAGGGTGTGGGTGTGTAGCTCAGGTTAAGGTTTAGGGTGTAGGTGTGTAGCTCTGGTTGAGGATTAGGGTGTAGGTTTGTAGCTCAGGTTGAGGTTTAGGGTGTAGGTTTGTAGCTCAGATTGGGGTTTAGGGTGTAGGTTAGTAGCTCAGGTTGGGGTTTAGGGTGTAGGTTTGTAGCTCAGGTTGAGGTTTAGGATGTAGGTTTGCTCGCTGAGCTGTAATTATGATATCCAGACGTTTCATTACCTGGCTAGGTAACATCATCAGTGGCGACCTCCAAGTGAAGCGAAGCTGTTGTCTCCTGCTTTCTATTTATATCTTTCTCCTGGATGGGGCTCCTGGGGTTTGTGATGATGTCATTTCCTGTTCGTTTCCTGAGGGGTTGATAGATGGTATCTAGATCTATGTGTTTATTTACGGCGTTTTGGTTGGAGTGCCAGGCCTCTAGGAATTCTCTGGCATGTCTTTGATTAGTCTGTCCCAGGATAGATGTTGTCCCAGTCGAAATGGTGGCTTTTTTCATCCGTGTGTAGGGCTATGAGGGAGAGAGAGGATCGTGTCTTTTTGTGGCTAGCTTGTGTGCATGTATCCTGGTGGCTAACTTTCTCCCTGTTTGTCCTATGTAGTGTTTGTGGCAGCCGTGGCATGGAATTTTGTAGACAACGTTGGTTTTGTCCATGGGATGTACTGGGTCTTTTAAGTTTGGTAGTTTTTGTTTGAGAGTGTTGGTGGATTTGAGTGCTATTAGGATAACAACGAAAACATCATGAAGCTAGTGGACCTACGCCTCATCACCCATTTCACTTTCAACAACATAATCTACAAACAAACCAACTGCACACCCATGCGATCTCCACTATCAGGATTCACAGCAAAAGCAGTAATGTAAAGACGAGAACAAACAGCCCTACCAAACATCAAACCAAAAACCTGGGTCCGCTACGTAGATGACATATTTGTCATCACAAAACAAAACAAGATAGAAGAGACAGTTAACATCATCAACAACACCCTCACAGGCATAAGGTTCACCAAGGAGGAAGAAACCGACAACAAACTCGCATTCCTGGACGTCACAGTCAAAAGAAAGGACAATGGAGAACGACAAACCTGCGTATACAGAAAACCGACAAACACTGACCAAATACTTAACTACGCCAGCAACCATCCCAACACACACAAACGAAGGTGTATCAGAACACTATTCCAATGAGCCACCAGACACTGCAGCACAGACGAACTTCGAAAAACAGAGGAGAACCACCTATAAGATGTATTCAAGAAGAACAGATACTCAAAACATACCGTGTGCAGATTCCTCAAGAACAAACCACGACAAGCAGACCAAACACAGCCAGAAACCCTAACCACCTTACCATACATCAAAGAAGTTTCAGAAATAACAGCCAGACTATCAGGATCCCTCGGAATCCTAGTAGCACACAAACCCACCAACACTCTCAAACAAAAACAAACAAACTTAAGGTCAACAGAATGCAGACATATGCACAGCACAAAAACTGTGTTGATCAGACATCGTAAATTAATCAAGCCCCATTTACCAGCATTTGTCCCATATCTCTCTCTGAACCTCTCCTATTCATCTACCCATCCAGATACCTTTTAAAGATAATCATTGTACCAGCCTCCATCACTTCCTCTGGCAGTCCATTATCTTCTGTGTAAAAAAGCAGCCTGTTTAAACCCTTTTACATTTTTTTTCTCACCAAAAACCTACGCCCTCTAGTTTTGGACTACTCTAGCATGGGAAGAAGAGATTGACTATTCATCCAATCCATGGCCTGCATAATTTGATAGACTTCTATAACGTCAACCCTCAGCCTATTCAGCTCACCCTACAGCTCAAACCCTCCAACCCTGGCAACCTCTTTGTGTTTTTTTTAAACTCTTTCAAGTTGAACAATGTCTTTCCTATTACAGGGACCAGAATTAAATACAGTATTACAAAAATGGCTGATCCAATGCACTGCAGAATTATAACATGACCACTCAACTCCTCTACTCAACACACTGATCAATAAAGACAAATGTACCTAACACCTTCTTCAACAGTGACTCCACTTTCAAGTAACTATCAAATTGCACTCCAAGGTGTCTTTGTTCAGTAACATTTCCCAAAACTTTAGCATTAAGTGTACAAGTCATGCCCCGATTTGCCTTTCCAAAACATGACACCTCATTTTAATCTCTGTTAAACTGCCACTCTTCAAAACATCAGACTAACCGCTCTACATTGAGATAACTTTCTTCACAGTCCACTGCAGCACCATTTTTGGTGTCATCTGCTAACTTACGAACCAACTTCCGCATTCATATTAAAATCATTATGTAAATGACAAAAAAAGTGGATTCATTAAAGATCAAAGTGGCAATATTGATGATCACAGGCCTCCAGGCCATAAAACAATTCTCCACCACCTTGCTCTGTCTCCACTATTCAAGTCAATTTGTTTACACATGGCTATCCCTCTCTGGATCCCACGTGATTTAACCTTGCCAACCAGTCTAGCAAGTGGAACTTTATTGAACATCTTTCTGAAGTCCATTGACTCCCAACTTCAGACACTTCTACCTCACACGGTCTTCAGAAACTCTTGCAGAAGAAAAATAATGACAGCGAACATAACATTTAACAATGGGAGAGGCCAACTGGGCTGTACTTGCTCTCTGCAAATTTTGCTTGTTCCAAAAAAGAAGGAGCGAGATTAGCCAGAGTTTCTTGTCCACATTGAGATCATTGATGTTGACAACGAGTTGGATGAGCTCCTGCAAGCATAATATGGGAAAGTAGGAAATCAATTAAAAAGCAGAAATCCAAAACATGCCAGGGTTACTCTCATGTCACGTACTAATAAGACAAGGAATAGCACATTAGATCAGTTGCATGTTCAGCTGGAGGAATTTAATAGAGGTAGTGAATTTGACATTTCAGGACTGGGACTGATTCTGGGGAAGATGTAATCTGTATGACTTTAACATCACAGCAGCATCAGCACCAACATCCATGAAGAAAACTCTCACTGGTAATGTAGGGGATAGTTTAAATCAGAGTGGTAGAGAGATGTGAAGCACAGCTGGGAGACAGGATTCAGGTAAACAAAGACAGAGGCAAAGTTTGATCAAGCATGTTTTCTTCAGAGTAAAGTCATAATTAATTTTATTACGTTTTTTGATAAAGCCATTTCTATGGTATTTCAGTGAAGCTTTTGACAATTCCTCACATAGGGAAATTGATAAAGAAAGCAAAATCACATGATATCAAGTGTAACTTGGCAAGTTACATCCAAAATTGTCTAAGTGGCAGGAGAGAGTGGTTAATGGTGTTTGTGTGTTGTGCGGCTGTAAACCAATGTCCAACAGTGTACCATCAGGCACTAACTCCATACCCAGACCCTGTCTCGGCTGTGTACTCTCCTGCAGCTCCTCGACTTTTCTTGGGGGTTCCTTTACTACTTTCACTAATGCCACTGGCCTAGCTTTTCTTCCATGTCTTTTCCCACAGTGCCGTTTTTTAATGAGCAGGATTGTGACGTTATAGGTCCCATTTTCTGGCAGTGAAAACACTTTTTACCAGTGCATTTGTTAAACCACTAGCACTGTGATTTTCAGTGCCCCACTCCATTACAGTGAAAACATCTGAAGCTTTCACCTCCTTTTTACCCTGTAGGGCTTTTATTTAACTTGTAGTAAATAATTACCAGTGTGCATTACGCTTTGTCAGAGGATGAAATTCTTGTCAGAAGCTAAATTTGTCTTCTGCACCAATATATGTTCTTCTGCCATCTCTACTGTTCTTCTCAATTCCTGAACTTTCTGTTCCTCCATGTGGATTCTTACTCTTTCTTGAAGTGAGTTTTTAAACTACTCCTGCAGAATACTCTCTCTCAGAACCTGAAATGTCTTATTTATCTTTAAAACACGCACCTATCTATCAAAATGACAATGTTGAATTCTTTCAAACTTAACATAAGTCTGACCTACCACAAGTAACCAAAATTAAACAAACTTTCTCACCTACGTTTTATTTGAAAATCTCAGGACACTAATTATCAAGTGTTTAAATCTGCTGAGATCTATTATATCGTAAATCTGTATAAACCTGTCCAAATCTCAGACTGGATCTGTCTAAACCTTTCCAGTTCATGGACCCGAGCCCCAAAATATTACAGCACAGAGGTAAACCCCTCTGTTAATTAAACGAAACGCACAAAACAGCACACCTCACCTTGGAATCTGTTAAAGTATGAGTGACACAACTACCCAAATTCTACTATTTAACAATAATAATAATTTATTCTTTGATGTTAAAAGTGAACATTAAAAACCATTTACAACCATCACCTCCATTCTTTTAAAAGTTTATTATTTACCTCTGACCCAATAAGAATATTCTGGTCCAATAAAGCTGCTTGAGGGTGCTGGGCTCTAGAATGTAGTTCCTGAGAGGAGAATTGTCATTGGTAATTCTACACCCATTAAAAAGTACTTGGACGAGAACTTGAAGTGTCACAAAACTCACATCCATTGGCCCCATGTTGGAAAGTGAGACTAATGTAGATCGTGCAGTATTTATGACGGTACAGAATGTATAGTTCTGTGAGTGCATGATTGTGGAAGGTCAATCATTGAGCAGCTTCAGACAGGAATTGATGGGTTTCAGAAGGGAATGTTAGCAATGGTTATAAGAGTGAACTGCAGTAGCATCTAAAATAATGCCAATGTGAAAGGTTAGAGAAAATAAGTGCAACTTTCATGCAGTCTGAAACCAGAGAATGGTAATGGAGAACAGAGAAATGGCAGAACTATAAAACAATTAATTCACTTCTGTCTTCATAGAAGAAGCAAAACAATAAAACAAATCTTCCAAGCAATACTAGAAAGCTCACGTCTGGTGAGAAAAATAGAATGCAATGAAATTAGTAAATCAACGACTTTGGAGAAACTATTCAGACCGAAAGTAACGGACATCGACAAAATAAACAAAGATTTATGAAATCGGAATCATATTGGACAAACCGACTCGTACATAAATTAAGTACAAGCAATGGATGCAACACGTGAATTTTTGTAAACGGTTTCTGAAAGAGCCCAAAACATAGTGTGCTAAACCAAATCTTATGGAATTGATGATAATATATCGACATCGTAATAGAATTGGAGAGCCAGCAGGAAATGATGAGTAGGAATGAAAAGAGGTTTTCAGGGTAGAAAACTCATGGGGTGTTGTGGGGATCTGTGCTTGCACTTCAGCTGTTCACAAACGTTTGATTTACATTATAATATGCAAATATTTTCAAGTTTGCTGTCAGCACCAAATGATGTAGGACTGTGAGTGATGAGGAATATGTGAAGAAGTTGCAAGGTGATTGAGAGAAATAGAATGAATGGGTAAGTACGTGGCAGATGAAGAGCAATGTGGGTAGATGTAAAGTTGTGCCCTTTGATGGAAAGGTAGAACAGCAGTCTACCATTTTAAAGAGGATTGTTTGAAAAAGATTGATCAATAAAAGGATCATGCTCCGTTTGTTTTGTAATCTTCTGCACAGTCCTCCAAAGTCCATGCAGGGCAGTAACATCAGATAGACTGGAGACTTGGGCAAAGAAATGGCAGATGAAGTTCAATCCATGCAAATGCGAGGTGATGCATTTTGGAAGATCCAATTCAAAAGTGAAATATACAAGAAATGGAAAAGTCCTGTGTAAAATCAATGCAGCGAGAGATCTGGGTGTTCAGGTCTATTGTACCTTAAGGTGGCCGTACAGGTGAGTAGAGTGGTCAAGAAAGCATATGGCGCGTTTTCCTTCATCAAGCAGGGTATTAATTAAGAGAGATGGCATGTCATGTTACAGTTGTGTAAGACTTTGGCTCGGCCACCTTCGGAATACTGTGTAGAGTTCGGTTTGCCACATTACAAGAAGGATGTGGATGATTTGGACAGGGTGCAGAGGAGGCCCACCAGGATATTGCCTGGCATGGAGGGCGCTAGCTGTGTAGAGAGGTTGAGCAGAGTAGGATTATTTTCATTAGAAAAACGGATGTTGAAGCGGGTGGGGGGACCTGTGTGAAGTCCACAAAATAATGAGAGGTCATGGCCAAGGTGGATAGCAAGAAGGTTTTCCCCAGAATGAGGAGCTCAAATGGGGGAGGTCAGGGTTCAAAGTGAGAGGGGAGAAGTTTAGGTGAGATATGTGTAGAAAGTTCTTTACGCAGAGGGTGGTGGGTACCTGGAACACGCTGCCAAGGAAGGTGGCAGAAGCAGGCTAATAGTACCATTTAAGATGTATCTAGACAGACATGAATGGGAAGGGAGCAAAGGGAAACAGACCCTTAGAAATAGGCGATAGGCTTAGATAGAGGAACAGGATCAGCGCAGGCTTGGAGGGTCTGTTCCTGTGCTGTAATTTTCTTTGTTCTTTTTTCTCTGTACCTAATAAAGGACAAACCTGACATTGAGGGAGTGCAGCAGCGGATGACCAGATTGATTAGATTAGATTACTTACAGTGTGGAAACAGGCCCTTCGGCCCAACAAGTCCACACCGACCCGCCGAAGCGCAACCCACCCGTACCCCTATATTTACCCCTTACCTAACACTACGGGCAATTTAGCATGGCCAATTCACCTGACTCGCACATATTTGGACTGTGGGAGGAAACCGGAGTACCCAGAGGAAACCCACGCTGAGACGGGGAGATCATGCAAACTCCACACAGTCAGTCACCTGAGTTGGGAATTGAACCCGGGTCTCAGGCGCTGTGAGACAGCAGTACCGCCCACATTGATCTCTGGGATAACAGGCTTATGGCGTCAGCAGAGTTTAGTCGAATTGGGCCTGTGCTCCATGAAGTTCAGGGGCATGAACGGAGATGCCAGTGAAATAGAAAAAGCCTTGCCAATGCGAGATAGATTGGAAGCAGGGATGATAACTCCGCTGGTTAGGATGCAAAAACAAGGGGCCACAGTATTAGGTACAGGCAGGCCATTCTGCAGTGAGAGAGATTAAATGTCTGCACTCAGAGACTGGTGAACTTGGGAAATTCTTACTCATATAAGGCTGTGGAAGCTAAGACACTGGATATAAGTAAGTACTTTTAGATACTAAAGGGGCGGAGAGACAGCAGGAGTATGGTGTGGAAATGGACCGAACAGCCCGCATTATATTGAATGGGGGAGCAAAGTTGATGAATCAAAGTCATTACTGCAGTTCCCATTTTATCGATATTCAGTCACATGAAGGGGTATTGTGTGTGAAAAGTGCATGGAAGAGGCGTTCAGTCATGAACTAGAATGGGTTCAATAGCCTACTTCTTTCCTGATGTTTCTGTGCAATCTGAGGGAAAACTCTGTAAATGTTGTCACAAACTGTCAGATGTTAGGAAGGAGGCCTCTGCAGGGTGAACAGGACTGTGTTTCCCATTTCTTTTTGCATAACTGATGCTGGTGCGGGGTGTTCTGTCTAGTTTTAGCTTTTAAGACCTCGGAGCAGTTTGACACAATTGAGTGTCTTGCTTCATCATGTCAGGGACTATTGAAGTTTATCACATGTCTCTGTGTCTGGAGTCACTTTTAGCCCGTGGGAGATTTGCTTCCTGAAAGTACATTGATTAAACGAATTGGTGTTTACAATTGACATTGACTTCTTGGTTACCATTGCTGACACAGGGTTTGCATCTCTAAATCAGTTTAGATCTCGACATCTTTGTTAATTGTTTTTAACCTCCACCAGCTGTCAGAACATCAGCCTGGTCCGGATTAGTAATCAAGTGACATTTCCACAACGGTACCATCTCCACATGGGGACCGATCGGAAACCACACTGAGCAGATTGTTTCTGTGCTGTTTGACAGCTCTGTCAAAAAGAACTTTCACCAATTTAGCATTTTTGATGAGTCTGAGGAGGTTAAAAATTGGTCAGATTGTAATTATTCACCTCTTACGGGACAGGACATATTTGAATAAATTTCCACATAGCCAGGGAAATGTCAGAATTGTAGCTGGAATGAAACAGCTTCCCAGAGACACGGCTTGTTGTGCAGCACAAGTTTTCAGTCCCATTGCAGGAATGGGGTCAGGGCCCTCTGCCTTTGTCGTATCTACTGTGTTCAGCTGTTTCTCAATGTCACGTGCAGCGAATCAAATTGGATAAAGTCTGTGATTCTGTCGACATCATGATGAGAGTGAGGTGGATCCTCAACTCAGCACTTCTGGCTGAGGATTGTGAAGTTATTGTATCCTTGTCTGTTACATTGATGTGTAGGGCTGTTCCATTATTTCGGATGGGCAGTTTTGTGGAGGCCCTTCCTCCAGTGAATTGTTGAATCATTTATGACTGGATGAGGTAGCAGTGTAGAACTTAGATCTTATTTGTTGGTCTTCGGATTATTTCATTCTCTGTACCAAGTGTTAGTTCTGTTTTTGCAATGTAAGCAAACAAGTGCTGTAGTTTTAATAGATTGTCATTAGGTTTAGGTACACACAGTTCTGCCCCATGCATGTTCACCCACACTTGTCACCAAACCGTGGATTGGCTTGATGGTAATGAAGTGACCAGGAATGTTGATGAGGACAGGGCAGTAGACGTAGTCGATATGGATTTCAGTAAGACACTTCATAAGGTTCCATATGTTAAGCTGCTCTGGCAAGTTTGATCGTATGGAGTCCAGGAGGAGCTGGCAAATTGGATACACAGTTGGCTTGATGGTAGAAAGCAGAGGAAGAATGCTTGTCTGACTGGAGGCCTGTCACTAGTGAAGTGCCTCTATAGGAACGATTTGGATGAGAATATTCAAGGCATGATTAGTAAGTTTGCAGATGACACTAAAATAAGTGATATCGTGGACAGTGAGGAAGATTATCAAAAATCGCAGCAGAACCTTGGTCAGCTGAGGACGTGGGCTGGGAAATGGGAAACGGAGTTTCACGTACATAAGTGTGAGTTCTTGCACTTTGGAAAGTCAAAGCAAGGTCTGAGTTCCATGTTGAATGGTACGGTCTTAAGGAGTGCAGCGAACAGAGGATCCTTAGATTTTAGGGGCATGATTCTTTGAACGTGGAGTCATAGGTACACAAAGCAGTAAAGGCAGCTTTTGACAAACTGGCCTTTATTTATCAGGACACTGAGTAGAGAAGTTGGGAAGTAATGTTGCAGTTATATAAGACGTTGGTGAGGTCACACTTGAAATATCGTGTTCAGTCTTTTTCATCGTATGATAGGAAGAATGTTATTAAACTGGAAAGAGTGCAGAAGAAATTGACAAGGATGGTTCCTGGAGTCAATGGTATGAGTGAATGGGAGAGCTTGGACAAGAACATGGAACGTAGAACAGTACAACACAGTTCAGACCCTCAGTGTTGTGCCAACATTTTGACCTACTCTAAGATCAGACTAACCTACATACTCTACGTTTTATTATCATCTATGAACCTTTCCGAGATTCGCTGAAATGTCTCTAATGTCTCTGACTCTACGACCACCGCTGTCAGTGCATTCCACACACCCACCACTCTGTAAAGAATCAACCTATGACATCTACCCTCAACCTTCTTCCAATCACATTCAAATTATGTCCCCTCATGATAGTCATTCCCACCCTGGGAAAAAGTCTCTTACTATCCACTCGAACTATGCCTCTCATCATGTTGTACACCTCTAATAAAAGTTACTTCTCGTCCTTCTATGCTCCAATGAGAAAAGCCCTAGCTCCCATGACATAGAAAACATAGAACATTGAAAAATGCAGCGCAGTACAGGCCCTTTGTCCCTCGATGCTGCGCCAACCCAAGCCCACCTAACCTACACTAGCCCACTGTCCTCCATATGCCTATCCAATGCCCGTTTAAATGCCCCTAAAGAGGGAGAGTCCACCACTGCTACTGGCAGGACATTCCATGAACTCACGATTTGCTGAGTAAAGAATCTACCCCCAACATCTGTCCTATACCTACCACCCCTTAATTTAAAGCTATGCCCCTTCACAATAGCTGACTCCATACGTGGAAAAAGGTTCTCGTGGTCAACACTATCTAAACCCCGAATCATCTTGTACACCTCTATCAGGTCACCCCTAAACCTTCTTTTCTCCAATGAAAACAGCCCCAAGTGCCTCAGCCTTTCCTCATACGATCTTCCTACCATACCAGGCAACATCCTGGTAAACCTCCTCTGCACCTGTTCCAGTGCCTCCACATCCTTCCTATAGTATGGCGACCAAAACTGCACACAATGCTCCAGATGCGGCCGCACCAGAGTCTTATACAACTGCAACATGACCTCAGGACTCCGGAACTCAATTCCTCTACCAATAAAGCCCAGTACACCATATGCCTTCTTCACAGCACTATTTACCTGGGTGGCAACTTTCAGAGATCTGTGTACATGGACACCAAGATCCCTCTGCTCATCCACACTACCAAGTATCCAACCATTTGCCAAATACCCCATCTTCTTGTTACTCCTACCAAAGTGAATCACTTCACACTTAGCTACATTGAACTCCATTTGCCACCTTTCTGCCCAGCTCTGCAGCTTATCTATATCCCGCTGTAACCTGCCACATCCTTCCTCACTGTCAATAACTCCACTGACTTTCGTATCATCCACAAACTTGCTCACCCAACCTTCTAGCCCCTCCTCCAGGTCATTTATAAAAAATGACAAACAGTAATGGTCCCAAAACAGATCCTTGCGGAACACCTCTAGTAACTGCACTCCAAGATGAACCTTTACCATCAACTACTACCCTCTGTCTTCTTCCAGCCAGCCAATTTCTAATCCAAACCTCCAACTCACCCTCAATGCCATACTCCGTATTTTTTGCAGTAGCATACCATGGGGAACCTTATCAAACACCTTACTAAAATCCATATACACCACATCTACCGCTTTACCCTCATCCACCTCCTTAGTCACCTTCTCAAAGAATTCAATAAGAGTTGTGAGGCACGACCTGCCCTTCACAAAACCATGTTGACTATCCTTGATCACATTATTCCTATCAGATGTTCATAAATCCTATCCCTTACAATTCTCTCTAAGACTTTGCCCACAACAGAAGTGAGACTCACCGGCCTATTGTTACTAGGGTTATCCCTACTCCCCTTCTTGAACAAGGGAACCACCTTTGCTATCCTCCAGTCTTCTGGCACTATTCCTGTAGACAATGAGGACATAAAAATCCTCTCCTGCGCCCCTTTATAGGAAAAAAACCTATCCAGGTAAGCTTGTGCTACACCAACTTCTGGGTCCGCTGTGTGTTTTTTTTTAAAAAAAGACTTTCAAATTTAAACTGGTAAACAAACGTCACCGAGCCTTCAAGCAGACACTGTGAAACAGCCCTTACCTGCTCCGCTGAGAGAGTGACCTTTCTTCATAAAACATGCTCTTCAGTGCATGCTTCATCCGGGTAAATGTCCTCTGCAGCTTCCATATCCTTCCTATAGTGAGGCAACCAGAACTGAGCACATTATTTCAAGTCTGGTCCAATCAGGGCTCTGTAGAGCTGCAGCATAACCTTGTGGTTCTTAAACTCAATTCCCTGCTAATGAAATCCAGCACAGCGTACCTCTTCTTAACAACCTGATCAACGTGGGTGGCAATTTTGAGGGATCAGTGGACGTAGACCCCAACATCACTCTGTTCCTCCACAATGCCAAGAATCCTGCCTTTAACCCTGTATGCCTGCACTCAAACTTGACCTTCCAAAATGAATAACTTCACAGTTTTCCAAGTGAAACCCCATCTGCCACTTCTCAGCACATCTCTAGCTCTGCATCCTGTCAACGACCCACTGCAACTTACAACAGCCCTCAACACAAACCACAAGTACACCAACTTTACTGACATTGTCAAACTTACCATCCCCCATTCTACTTCCTCATCCAAGTCAATTGTAAAAGACACAAAGAGCAGAGGACACAGAATAATCTCTGCAGGACACCACCAGTCACCGTGCTCCAGGCTGAATACTTCCCCTTAACTACTACCTTCTGTCTTCTGTGGGCCAGCGTATTCTGTAGCCAGATGGCCACATTTCCCTGCATCCCATACTCCCTTACTTTCTGAATTAGCCTGCCCATCCAAAACTTATCAAACGCCTTGTAAAAATCAATGTACACCACATCCACGACTCTATCTCCCTCAATGAATTTGGTCACATCTTCAAAGAATTCAAAAGACTTGTGAGGCATCACTTACTCCTCACAAAGCCATGCTGACTGTCTCTAATCAAGCTATGATTTTCCAAATACTCATAAATCCTGTCTCTGTCACAAATTGCACACCACACATATGACTGACTGGTCTATAATTCACAGGGTTATCTCGATTCCCTTTCTTAAGCAAGGAATACCATTTGTCACCCTCCAACCATCTTGTACTACTCCAGTGGAAGTGAGGATGCAGTAAAAATCATCACAGGCTTTGCAATCTCTTCCCTCATTTCACATAAAAAACCATCTGCATCAGGGGACTTATCTGTCTTCATGTTTATCAAAATTTCCAGCATATCCTCCTTCCCAACATTAAACTGGTCGAGAGTATCAGCTTGTTTCACAATGTCGTCATAAACAACAAGGTCCATCACACTCGTGAATAATGAAGCAAAGTATTCATTAGGGACATCCCCTACCTATTCCAACTCCAGACATAAGTTCGCTCCACCATCCCTGATCAGCCCTGCCCTCACTCTGGCCATCCTCTTATTCCTCACCTGAATGTAGAATGTCTTGGGATTTTTGCCTTAATCTTACCAACCGAGGCTTTTCCATGCCTCCCTCTAGATCTCCTAAGCCCATCCTTCAGTTCCTTCATGGCTACCTTTGAACACTCTCAAGTCCTGTGTGATACATGCCTCCTCAACCTTAAGTAAGCTTGTTTCTTCCTCTTGAATGGATGTTCTACATCTGTTGTCATCCAATATTCATTCAACCTAGCATCCCTTATTTGTCTCAGTGCGACAACCCTATCCAGCACTTGAAGCAAGTTCGCGCTAAACAGACTCCAGATTTCTATTGATGCATTTTCCTGAGGATATATATTCCCAGTTGATGCTCAACAGTTCCTACTAATAGAATTGTAATTCCCCCTTCCTCAATTAAATACTTTCCCATACCATCTACTCGTATCCCTCTCCATGGCTGTTGTAAAGGTCAGGGAATTCTGATCACTATCACCAAAGTGATCTCCCAACAAGAAATCTAACACCTGATCTATTTCGTTGCCAAGCACCAAATCCAATATGGCCTCCCCCTCGTCAGCCTATCTACATATTGAGTCAGGAATCCTTCCTGGACACAACTGAAAAATTGTGCTCCTTCCTTATTTGCACTGAGGATGTTCCAATCAATATTAGGGAATTTGAAGTCACCCATGACAACAACCCTGTTCTTTCTGACCCTTATGAAAATCTGCCTTTCAAAATGATCCTCTGTGTCTCTGTTGTTATTGGGGCTCTGCTGAAAACTTCCAATAAAGTGACTCAGTTTTTTGAGATTTTTGAAGAAGTAACAAAAAGGACTGATGAGGGCAGAGCGGCAGATGTGATCTAAACTGAATTAAGTAAGGCGTTCGAAAAGGATCCCAATGGGAGACTGACAGCAAGGTTTGATCTCATGGAATAAAGGGAGAACTAGCCATTTGAATATAAAACTGGCTAAAAGGTAGAAGACAGAGGGTGGTGGTGGAGGATTGTTTTTCAGACTGGAGGCCTGTGACCAGTGGAGTGTCACAATGATTGGTGCGGGGTCCTCTACTTTTTGTCATTTACATAAATAATTCAGGTACAAGCATAAGAGGTATCGTTAATAAGTTTGCAGATTACAACAAAGTTGGAGGTGCAGTGGATAACGAAGAAGGTCACATCAGATTACAACAGAATCTTGACCAGATGGGTCAATGGGCTGAAGTGGCAGATGGAATCTACTTCAGGTAAATGTGGGATGCTGCATTTTGGGAAAGCAAATCTTAGCAGGATTTACACACTTAATGGTAGGGTCATAGGGAGTGCTGCTGAACAAAGAGATCTTGGAGTTCAGGAGTTGGGACATCAAGTTGCGGCTGTATAGGATATTGGTAAGGCCACTGTTGGAATGTTGCATGCAATTTCGGTCTCCTTCCTATTGGAACTATGTTGTGAAACTTGAAAGGGGTCAGAAAAGATTTACAAAGATTTGCCTGGGTTGGAGGATTTGAGCTATAGGTAGAGGCTGAACAGGCTGGATATGGGCTGTGTGCTGGCAGGTGGGACTGGATTGAGTTGGGATGTATGGTTGGACTGAACAGTCTGTTTCCATACTGTCCATCTCTATGACTCTATGACTGATCATCTCTTGTATCTGACTCCCTCCCTATTCCTTTTGAAGTATCTATTTCCCAGAACACGCAATAACGATTCCTGACCCTGTGATTTCCAAGGCAAAAGTGAGGACTGCAGATGCTGGAGATCAGAGTTGATAGTCTGTGATGATGGAAAAGCGCAGCAGGTCAGGCAGCATCTGAGGAGCAGGAGAATTGTCTTTTGAGGCAAAAGCCCTTCATCAGGAATGAGACTGAGAGCCTCCAGGGTGGAGAGATAAATGGGAGTGGATCGATCACAAATACACAAAAATATACCTTACACTGGTAAGAGTTGCCTTTGGTTTCTTTATTGGATCGAGTCCAACTCCAAAGTTTTATTTTCTACATATCCTATTGTATCAAACCAAAATGCTTCAGTAACTATGGATGTGTATGTATTTTTTTTCACAAATAAGCTACATATTTAAAATAAAGAAATCTGTCCTGACAATACATAATCCTAATTGCTCACAATATTCCAAGCCGCCTGAGTAAGGACATCTCTGCTCTTGTACTCTAACCTTCTTAAAGAAATAATAATGATGCATTTGCCATCCAAACTGCCAAGCGAAGCTGCATTTGAAGCTGGTGAGAATCCTGAACATGGAATCGCATGTCCCACTGCTTCAGATTTCTGATCCCTTTACTCATTTGGAAAACAGTCTCTGCCTCTCTCCTTGTAATCCCAGGATATAACCTCAGAGACAGTCCCACATCACACTCCACCCGCTAACTGAACCTGCAGAGAGTCCTGAATGAGGGTTTCCCAGCCCTGAGTATGGTTTAATTGTGTAGGGCCTGCCCTGGGACAGGGATAAAGCAGGAGGCAGCGTCCCGACTCCTCGGGAAGAGCGGGCTCAGGGACTCCATGCACCGGAGGATAATCTCTTCATAACTTCCACCTCTCCGCCTGTGACAGCTGTTTTCATCCGGACACATGGGTTTGTTTGGTGACAACCCGGAGATGGCCCCGTGTGTGGTTTTACTCTCTCTCCTCAAACGCTCATTTCACTTTAAAGAGTTTTCTTCCCTGAAGCAGCTGGTACCGGACACGAGGCGGCCGTTAGTGACCACTGCTGACTGCAAGGGGCAACTATAGCCAACCCCCAGATTAGTGACCACTACTGGCCATGATTTGGTGATGACAAACAAAGTTTAATTGGAAGCACTAGCTTTCAGAGCACTGTCCACTTCTGGCCACCAGTGTGGGATATAGGTGAAGCAGTGTTACCTCTGCAACCATAATCGGTTAGATTAGATTACAGGCCATTCGGCCCAACAAGTCCACACCGACCCACTGCATACCCCTGCATTTAACCCCTACCCAACAATTCAGCTGACCCGCACATCTTTGGACTGTGGGAGGAAACTGGAGCACCCGGAGCAAAACAGGTGGCAGGAATTGAACCCGGGTCTCTGGCATTGTGAGGCAGCAGTGCTCGCCACCGTGCCACCCACCGGTTATTAATATCAGTTAATTACTTATTGCTTATTACCATCAGGATATAATTGTTTCAGCAAAGTGCTGAGTTAGCTAAAGGGTGCAAACAAGAATGGAACGTTCCTGCAAACAATGGAAGATGTTACAAACAAATAGATAAGTTGAGAAAGAACATCAAGATATTCCAAGCTCAGCAAATTTCCCTCATGTCAGCTCTGAGGTGAGCCAAGTCACTTATAGAGGGAAGGGTCACCCAGCTTGGAGTCGGGGGAGAAGTAAACAAGGGCAGAGTGCCGCTAGGCAGGGGGAGAACACAGTAAGGAATATTGATAGATTTGAAAGCCATTGAGGTAAATGGGGAAGTACCGAGAATTAAACTGTTGTTGTGGTTGTGTTCGCCAAGCTGGGAATTTGTGTTGCAAACGTTTCGTCCCCTGTCTAGGTGACATCCTCAGTGCTTGGGAGCCTCCTGTGAAGCGCTTCTCTGATGTTTCCTCTGGCATTTATAGTGGCTTGTCTCTGCCACTTCCGGTTGTCAGTTGCTGTCCGCTGCAGTGGCCGGTATATTGGGTCCAGGTCGATATGTTTGTTGATAGAATCTGTGGATGAGTGCCATGCCCCTAGGAATTCCCTGGCTGTTCTCTTTTGGCTTGTCCTATAATAGTAGTGTTGACCCAGTCGAATTCATGTTGTTTGTCATCTGTGTGTGTGGCTACTAAGGATAGCTGGTCGTGTCGTTTCGTGGCTAGTTGGTGTTCATGGATGCGGATTGTTAGCTGTCTTCCTGTTTGTCTTATGTAGTGTTTTGTGCAGTCCTTGCATGGGATTTTGTACACTATGTTGGTTTTGCTGTATAGATTAAACTGTATAGATTGTGGAGTAATTTCTGGATCGGGGTGCCTACTTGCTAGACACCCCTTCATGCAAGAACGTTTCAATAAAATTTGCTGCTTCAGAATTTGACTCATGCTGAAATTTATTATATTGTGAGCTCTGATGCTCACAATTTGGGCGCTCATCCAGGGTGTCCATCATCACCAGTGGGGTAGGCATCATCGATGGCTGCGAAGCCTAGTCCTGTTCCTTTTAGAAAGGTCCCGTGTTCCTCGGCAGTAGGATCCACCTTTTGGTTGACTGATAGACTCTCATCAGATCTCAATGTGAACTAGGCGAAAGGTTGTAAGTAGGCACAGGGAGCCAGGCAACTCTGTGCATGGAGCAAGGTAGGAAGATTGACATTTAAGTATTGCCTTGGTGGCTGGGATTGAGTTCTCGTAGTTAATTAGGGACTAATGAAGGAACTCAATATGGGCTGTGCTGAGGGAAAGGAACAAGCCTCCAGGGAAAAAGAAAATGGAAATGGAGGTGGGGTCCCTGACAACTTACGTCCAGAAAGTCCGTTGGGCAGGATGTTGTGGAATAGGAAAAAGATAGAGGGGGAAGTATAGGAAAAAGATGATTAAATATTGTTGATTTGTATGGACTAAGGAATCCATTCTTTGTCCTGCCGTCTTCTGGCCAAAGCACAGGTTGGATGAAGATTGTGTTTGTAAATATTTGAATTTATATGCCAACGGAAAACAGCCGTACAGTCAGGAGGGATCAGATTATGTTTCATGTTGGAAGGGCTAGTAGCTGAAAAGCTACTGAGGGTACACTTCGAAACTAAATCATGGCCAGACATCCAGAAAAAGATATAAAAGATAGAGAGGTAGAGCGAGAAGCCTCTAGAGGAGTTGTTGCGGGAAGCTCAGAAGGTGTCTGTGAGATACGGTGTGTGTGTGTGTGTGTGTGTGAGAGAGAGAGAGAGAGAGAAAAGCTGTACAGCTAATAGAAAGTTTAACCCTTTGTGATTTGGTTTGAATGCAAGTTCGTTTGTTGATGATTGAATGTTTGTGCTTTGTTCCCTGGAGCTTGAGATCCAGGACTGTTTTGAATCTGATTTTTATTATGGAAATTTAACATGATTTCTTTTAAGTTTAAGGATTTTACACTGATTATGAAATAAAATGTTAACTCCTGTTCGTTTTACAGATCATGACTGCCTTACTATCAGTTTCGAACTAATCTCTTTTATTCTTACATAAAAATCGATTTATGGAGGACAGTTGAAGTTTCAGTTCAACATTAGATTGTAATAAATCAAAACAAAATCCTGTGACTTTGGATTCGGCCATTGTTCATGCATTAGAAGTTTTTATTAAACTTGAATAGACAAATCTTTTTAAGGCAGCTCCGATTATTTCACGACCTACAGCATTGTAACTGGACAATGCCTGGTCAGGACGAATTAAGAAAACTAATTTTGGATTTAAATTAAGGGACTAAAACTGGGCAATTATAGTGGATTTCAAAGTTGGGAACTGTATGCATTTTACATTTTAAATATTAGATACTGAATAATGAATTTATAATATATAAATATATATTTACAAGTTAGATTTCAAAATGTGTAGCTAGGAACAGGCTTTAAAGTGAGAACGAGCATAAATTGATAAATGGTATTTGAGATTACAGGGAGAAAGAGGCTCCTGGTATTTGAGGTGACAGGGAGCAAGAAATATTGCAATATTTCTTAAAAAGAAATCAAGGTCTAAACAAAAAAATTGGTTGATGAGGAATGGCCATGAGGTGGCCCTAAGGCTGTTCAGTTGGTTAAATTGGCTCAGTAATTGATCTGGCAACGTAACATGAAAACCAGAAATAAAAGGCAAAAATAATGATAACCGATGGAATCCCATGAAATAGGAGAAGTGCAAAATGAATATTTTTTTGTCAGTATTCACACTGGAAAAAGACAATGCTTTTGAGCAGAATACTGAGATACAGGTGACTGGACTAGATGGGATTGAAGGTCACCAGGAGGAGGTATTAGCAATTCCGGAAAGTGTGAAAATATATTAGTCTCCTGGACTGGATGGGATTTATCCTCAGATTCACTTGGAAGCCAGGGAGGAGATTGCTGAGCCTTTGGCTTTGATCTTTATGTTGTCATTGTCTTCAGAAATAGTGCCAGAAGATTGGAGGATAGCAAATGTTGTTCCCTTGTTCATGAAGGGGTGTAGAGACAACCCTGATAATTATACATCAGTGAGCCTTACATCAGTTGAGGGGTGATAGATACAAGACAGATGTCAGAGTTAGTTTCTTTACTCAGAGAGTAGTAGGGGTGTGGAGCGCACTGCCTGCAACAGTTGTAGACTCGCCAACTTTAAGGGTATTTAAATGGTCATTGGATAAAATATGAATGAAAATGGAATAGTGTTGGGTAATTAGGCTTCAGGTTGGTTCCACAAGTCGGTGCAACATCGAGGGCCGAAGGGCCTGTACTAGCTGGAATGTTCCATGTTCTAATTAATAAATTAACAGAACCACTAACAAACCAAACAGTTGCTTCCTAACTATTATCTATTATCTAACTGAATTAAATTCCATGCTGTTTTCAATGCTGTTTGAATAATACAGACCCCACTGAGATAAATCCAACTGAAAAGAACAGCAAACTGAAACTTAATCTCTCAAAACTGCTGTGAAAATAATCTTTCAAAATGGTACCCGTTCTGTCAGTTAATTCTGCTGTCTTACTCCACCTGAAACACATCCTCCAGCTGCCGAATTCTGGTGTCTGACATATTATTTGAACAGATCTTGTTCCTAAATAGGTTGATGCTTTTTCTCTGAGAGGTGGAGAGTTCTTGTCAGAGCCCAATATTTCTTAAATGACGCGTTGTTCTGTTTTCAGCTGACAGCTGGCTGTCCTCTTAATTTTCAAATGCCTGCATCTTTTGTATTCATAAGTACGTATGAAATTCTTATAATTTAATTGGCTTCCAAGTATCAATACAATCCGTTTTAAATTCAGTTGGTCCTTAATCTCCATGTGTCTTATAAATTAATTGGTTGAATTTAAATTGTTGTCTGGCTAAATATTCTGCTTGGCTGTTTGATGCAAAAATGTCAGTTTAATTCACGTATTCACTGTGCACCTGGACTTGAAACTCTGTTTCGACATCAACCTTTTGTAAAACAGAAAAAAAAACCTTTAGAAAGGAACTTCACAATGCCTTTTCACAATTTTACCATTTTCTCACACCAACTTCGTGGCCCCTACAAATCCTCAAAACCTTAAAAATATACTTGGATGAGCAGTTGAAATATCGTGACATTTAAGACTATTGACTAAGTGCTGGAAAGTGTGACTAGTGCAACTTTTCATAATTTTGGAGGTGCAAACCCGATGGAGCGATGGGCTTCTTTTGTCCTATATGATGCTATCATTTGATGAACTTGAAGTTAATGTTCTGAACTTTATTTCATTTTGCATTCATTTTGATAAAATATTGCCAAGTGTAAGCCCCAGCTGTTGTTCTGGTTACTGTGAATTTCAGGTTCTGTGTTACAGTGCTAATTCACAGCTAGAATTTCCCAAATGAATTGTGTAATTGAATTAACAAGAAAGCAGCAGTATAACTGTGTGCAGTAGAACAGTTCCCAAGGAGCTCGACAACATGAGGCATTGAATGACTGAATAGCCTTCACATCACTGAAACGAATATCAAAAGGTATTGATGGGATCGATAGTTTGTGAAATAATGCAAGTATAGCTGTTTGAAGACATCATGCAGTTGACATTTGAGACCTAATTGGATCAGATTAATCCAGTCTTTGGGGTATTCAAATGAAGCCTTAAATTTCAATGATATCACACCATTAAAATAAGCCTGTTGTCGTAATTTGTTTTGTACAAAATAATATAAAAAAGATGAAAGTGTATTCATGATTTTGCAGTGGTGATACCACACAATATAAAATAAGGACTCTGGAACTGACTCAGGTCCAATTCCAAGAGATATCTCTGATTCCAACAGATTGCCAGCAACAGGTTGTTTCCTAAACAACAAAATGCACTCTGCAATAGAAAGGATCAAAAAAGTGTACGACACTTTCCTTGCCGTTGTTGGGATTCCTGGTAAGTCTCGTAACTTGTATAAATCTCTGCATAAAATCATACTTATCTCTACATATGACTTATTATTTTATTTCAATTTAGCAAGGGAAATCCCAAAGCTAGATGATAGTGTCTCCTTACTGAGTTTAAAACAAACAGATGTTCAAGTAGGAGACCCCTCAGTAATGTGCAGCACTGTCTGTTTTTCTATACTGTGCAGAATGGGTTGGCATTAAGGGCACATTGATGGTGTTTGGCTGAGTACTGGCCATCGCTGACCACCTCGTAATGACATCTGGAATTTTACATTCCTTCATTTAAAGGTATTTTGTTGGTGGATCTTGTTCAAGCAGCTTGCTCGGAATGGGAGTGCAGATACAATGTGGGCAATGGGTGGGTTCAGCAGGTCGTTATTGAGTGGGAAGTAAGGGTCAGCATGGATGGCTTCAACTATCCCGCCTGTTTTCATCAAGCAATGAATGTGTGGGTGCACAATATTTGCGAGGACAGATCACTGGGGGGAGTGTTGAGTGCAGGTTCAAATTTTGATGTGCATTGTTGAATAATTTGATTGTCAAAAAGATGTGTGAGTTGTGCCATTTGTAGAAAGATACACAGTACTGTGGTACAGATTCTAATGGGATAAACACAGAGATCTGTAGTGTTGTACCAACAGCTCTCTCACAGGGGATCAAACAACTTTGTCCAACAGGTTGTTTCTTACCTTGCTCTTTGCTGGTATCGTTTTATGCTCCACAAACGATAATGGTCGATGTGAAGTTGTTCCAATGTACAGTCACTTAAGATTATTATTTAGTCTTCGGCTACCTATTTGGATAAATACTGATTATCACTATTGTTGGCACTGATATTTTGGAGATGAAAACCTTGGATATATTTTAGACCGATTCACTGTGAAGTCATCGTGTTATACTGTGGACTGCAGTACTCTGTCAGCTTTGTGATGTCTCTGTTATTGTACTGGACCAGAGGGTTCAGAATGATGGAAATCTGGCAGCACAACAGGATTTTTCACTGATGAAAGACCAGTTAGTGTGGGGGTACTGATGCGCGACTTCTGATATATGGTGTTGTTGTGCTGCTCCAATCAGGATCAAGAAATCAGTCATACGGAATGAAAGTCAACCCTGCTGTTGTGTCCTCCGTTGACCTGATGTTTAGTATTAAGGAGCTCAGTAAGTTGAATGCTATACCAGGGTCACCAATTGTATCGTAGTCCCATGGGAAGCGTCCTGATGAAAAGGAGACAAATCATCTGCTGAATGTGACAGAGTATGATGTTCTTTGCAATATAGAATGGGACATTGATTGTCACACCAGATTTCTATCCAAACAGAGATTGTAGTTTAAGGGTTAGGTGATTTATTGGAACTCACATTTATGTGCTCAATAGCCCCAGACTGTTCTGTGGCCATTCACTGATAAAATATGTGTTGGAGATGAGTGTGAGGAAGTCTTAATGAGACTTGCTGTTATTAGCTTATAAATGCTTGCAGTAAGGATAGAGCCAAATGAAACATTTCCACAGTATATTGTAGATGTCAGGGCTGCTGCATCAATACTGCTGGCTGGGAAATGTCTAGTACAGTGTGTTTTACATCAGAGGAATAATTCCTGGATGCAATAACGGAGAGTAACTTAGTGGATCAAACTCTTTGATGCAATAATAACCTCTTCCTTTACCACCACGATAGCTCACTTGAAGGAAAATCTCAATGGTGCATGGAAATACACCAAACATTTTTCTTTCTGTATCTGATATGACTTTGCATGATGCACAGAGTGTGGTTAACTGCTTTAACACCAAAGGTTCATACAATACAGAAGACCGAGTATTCTGTAAAACTAGTATTCTTTGATGGGGTCTCTTGGAGATTTTTTTTCATTCTTCTCTTGAAGTTTAGTCTTTGCTTCCTCAGAGGATTCTTCTCACGAATGCAGGGAGCTGCCTGAATGCTGATCCATTGTTGTGCATGACAATTAGGTTTTACCCTTGACTTACACAACACTGGACGAGGGTCTGATGAGTTCCTAATGTGTGATATCAAAGAACGAGTAAAAAATGAGGTCTGCAGATGCTGGAGATCACAGCTGCAAATGTGTTGCTGGTCAAAGCACAGCAGGTTAGGCAGCATCTCAGGAATAGAGAATTCGACGTTTCGAGCATAAGCCCTCCTGATGAAGGGCTTATGCTCGAAACGTCGAATTCTCTATTCCTGAGATGCTGCCTAACCTGCTGTGCTTTGACCAGCAACACATTTGCAGATATCAAAGAACGCCCTTCCAAACAAACTCTGTGGTATAATTCCTCAAATGATAAAAGAAAATATTTTTTGTCTGTAGCTCACGGACACTCTGTATTATCTCAAGGTTGACCGGGGTGTTGTGTACTGTTGGTTCAGATGTCAGGAATTATTCTGAATGGAAATATCATTCATTGTGGAATGGTATTGAATGGGATCACGAATCTCAGACTGGACCCTCTGATTGCTCTGACTTCATGTTGCTGGGAGGATGTGACATTGTGGAATTCTACAAAATGTGGGAAACTGCTCAAATAGGAACTTCTGAGCCAGTATTCTGTTGTTCTGTGGGTTTCTGTAAATGCAGCATTGAAGTGAGTGTAGACCACGAACGAAAGAATGCACCTCATCTCATTTGCGAGTTTTACTGGGAATATCTTTCACTGTAAAACTGGATTGCACGTGGGTCAATAAACTGAAGGGAGCACCCTATTCCAGTGACAACGTGACTCAGGAAGATTCTTTCAATTAGATTTTTCCCGAGTGTGGTTTCCTAGATAAAGGGGAATAACTCAACCCAGTGTTATTAGGAGCATCTCTCGAAGTAAAATTACACTCAGTGCAGTTACTTACTGGAGGGGAACATCTTATAGCAGCGGTCTTGTGTAAGTAGGAGTATCTCTGACTATAGAATTTAACTGTTACAGATGAAGGTTTCACCTGATGAAGGATCAACGCTCTGAAAGCTTGTGATTTCAAATAAACCTGTTGGACTATAACCTGGTTTTACGTGACGTTGTTCACTCCAGTCCCATCCTGACATGTCCACATCATCATGTCCATGAAGGGATAATGGCAGAGTGACAATGTTAATTCAATGAAATTCACTGCAGACTTAATATGTTTGCTCAAATAATTGGGCTGATTAACTGTGTAGTAAGGTAAGGATGAGTTGTCCGTCATTGATACACTAATTTGTTATCGAGACATTGATAAGGATAGATACAGCACTGAAAATGTTCAAATGATTTCACATCCGTACCTAATTAGATTTGGATCAACAATTTTAACATCTGTAATTCATGAATCCTTCCACAGTCAACTTTCCAGCGATTGCTACCCTTCACTTTTTAATATGTAACTTCCTTTGCATCCATCAGTTTTAAGGCAATGTATAGATTTTTTAAAAGAAGTAACAGGAATAAGAAACAATAGTTTCAACCAATAACTAACTTCATTACCTCTAACATTATGAGTATGGCTAATCATCAAATTGGGGAGCATTACATGGCATTAACAGGACAGAATGCAGAATATTTAACATGATGCTTTAATATACCATGGAAACCTCTCCCAACAACCTGGTACAGCCATTGACCAGAATATGACCAGGTCCAGCCATCCAAGTGCTGTGCCCCCAGGAGTATGTCAGACACTCTGATTACATTGACAATAAACTCCCTGTCTGTATGTCCAATCCATGTCCATCATCCAAAAAGCACAGCCCAGGGTGAGAATTGAATCTCCCCAAGTATCTGTCTGAGTGCAGCTCAATTGTAACAGTGCAACACTGATAATGTGTAGTACAAATAGCGGATTGATTGCCAGATACAAACACATAACATGCCAAGACTCTTTCAGCAGTACCTCAAAAACCCATGACCTCCAGCACCTGGAAGCAAAAAGGCAGCAGATACAAATAAACCTTATCACATGCAAGTTCCTTCCAATCCAAATTTCATGGGGACGTGGAAATGTATTGCTGTTCTGTCACTGTTGCTGGGTAAAACTTCTGCAACTCTCCCTCTAAAGCATTGTGGGTTTCCTGCACCCTTGGGAATAAAATTATTCACAAAGACAGATCTCCAAAGTCATCAATAGGTGATTATAACTGGATAATGAATACTGGCCTGGCCAATGAAGCTCATAATCCATGAGTACATTTAATATTAATCATGATTCCCAAATCTGCAGGAGGTTATGGGGTATAGGTTTGCTCGCTGAGTTGTAGGTTTGATATCCAGACGTTTCATTACCTGGCTAGGTAACATCATCAGTGGCGACCTCCAAGTGAAGCGAAGCTGTTGTCTCCTGCTTTCTATTTATATCTTTCTCCCGGATGAGGTTCCTGGGGTGTGTGGTGATGTCATTTCCTGTTCGTTTTCTGAGGTATTGATAGATGGTGTCTAGATCTATGTGTTTATGGCGTTGTGGTTGGAGTGCCAGGCCTCTAGGAATTCTCTGGCATGTCTTTGCTTAGCCTGTCCCAGGATAGATGTGTTGTCCCAGTCGAATTGGTGTTTTTTTTCCCCACTGCGTGTAGGGCTACGAGGGAGAGAGGGTTGTGTCTTTTTATGGCTAGCTGGTGTTCGTGTATCCTGGTGGCTAAATTTCTTCCTGTTTGTCCTACGTAGTGTTTGTGACAGTCCTTGCATGAAATTTTGTAAATGACGTTGGTTTTGTCCATGCGTTGTACTGGGTCTTTTAACATTGTTAGTTTTTGTTTGAGAGTGTTGGTGGGCTTGTTTGCTACTAGGATTCTGAGGGATCTTAGTAGTCTGGCTGTCATTTCTGAAACTTCTTTGATATATGATAAGGTGGTTAGGGTTTCTGGCTGTGTTTGGTCTGCTTGTCGTGGTTTGTTCTTGAGGAATCTGCGCACTGTATTTTTTGAGTATCCGTCCTTCTTGAATACGTCTTATAGGTGGTTCTCCTCTGTTTTGCGGAGTTCGTCTGTGCTGCAGTGTGTGGTGGCTCATTGGAATAGTGTTCTGATACACCTTAGTTTGTGTGTGTTGGGATGGTTGCTGGTATAGTTAAGTATTTGGTCAGTGTCGGTTTTCTGTATACGCAGGTTTGGAGTTCTCCGTTGTCCATTCTTTTGATGTGATGTCCAGGAATGCGAGTTTGTTCCTGGTTTCTTCCTCCTTGGTGAACTTTATGCCTGTGAGGGTGTTGTTGATGATGTTAAATGTCTCTTCTATCTTGTTTCATTTTGTGATGACAAAGGTGTTTTCTACGTAGCAGACCCAGATTTTTAATTTGATGGTTGGTAGGGCTGTTTGTTCTAGTCTTTGCATTACTGCTTCGGCTATGAATCCTGATAGTGGATTCTCCCTGTTTGTCCTGCGTAGTGTTTGTGGCAGTCCTTGTGGCAGGAGGATATCTCTGAACCTGAGACATGATTAGGGTCCAATGGTGTATTATATACAGCGGACAGCAGGATAAATGTCCGAGGTGAAAGCCTGAATACTTGGTGCTGATGTCTTGCTGAATTCAGGTTGATCTACTGTCCCAGTGGATAGTACATGACATGGCCTATTTTGCTGAGTCCACTGAGTTTCCCAACTCTTTCTGGTCCCAAAGCCAGGATACATATCCCTTTGCCTCAGTTATCAGTGCTGGATACGAGTCGATGTACGGTATTCCCCACTCCTGTAAACTAAACATGTGCTCATATCTGGAGTGGATCATTTCCTATTTGTGACAATGGACTCAGTGTGGGGATTGCCAAATGCAGAGAATAATCTGTAAAGTGCACAGTCCTCTAGAGATGAGTTGGCTGTGCATGGTGCTCCATTTTCTTGTCTGTATTGAAGGGATGTGGGTGTCACTGCCTCGGCCAATACTTACCATGTTTCTCTAGTTGTTCAGTGGGCAGTTAAGAGTTAACCAGGTTGTTGAGGGTCTGGAGTTGCATGTAAGACAGACCAAGTAAGGATATCTGATTGCCTTTCCGAAGTGATTGAGATTGGCTCTGCTTCCAGGTAGTTGACAACTGTTTCACTGTTATCGATAGACCCTTAAGTCTGAATTTGCAATGAAATTCCACAATTTGACATGTAGAATGTCGCATCCAGCTCCCAGAAACAATGCCCAAGTCTTTGAATTAACAGTCTGGTGATAAGACGATAAGGTTATCGTCTCCCCAAATTGTCAATATTAGACTGAATCCACAGGGATTTCAGGGCAGAACCGCGACAAAGTGGTTAGCATTGCTGTCTCACACCATAGGGACCCGAGTGTTATTCCAGTCTTGAATCACTGTCTGTGTGGAGTTTGCAGATTCTCCCCATGTCAACATGGGTTTACTCCAGCTGCTCCAGTTTCCTCCAACAATGCAGGTTGGGTAAATTGTCCATGCTAAGTTGTCCCATAATGTCCAGGGATATGCTGGTCAGTTGAGTAGCCATAATAAAAAGCATGAGGATGGGGGTTTGGGGTGTAGTGTCTGGGTGGAATGCTCTTCAGAGGAGTAATGCAGAGGAGTAATGATTGGTCAAATGAACTTTTGCTGTTTCTATGATTTTACCATCGGAGCAGTTTCTGATGCCAAGCTGTGGTGCAATTTTCTGGTGATTGCCATGGCTAGTGCCGGTTAAACTCTGGGGATTTCTCGCCCCAGGGTGTGCACCAATTCAGTGAGGGGGATCTCCATTCACAATGATAGAGTCCAGGAGAAGAGCCTGGGAGGCTGAGCCTAGGATATCAGGCAGGAGGTTTTGCTTAACTTTAGAAAAACTGTCCAATTTGTAAACTGGAAAGTTGCAATAATCAATGCTGCTAGGATTCAGATTTATTTGGTTGGGGGCTGTGGTGTACTGTCTTGGACAGTTGAGGGAATCTGTACCAAATGTTGGCGTTCTTTTAATTACAGTGGATATCCAACTTGGGACGTTGCTGATCGGTTCACTGCAGAATATCTTCGTAGTTCATATTGTCAAAATTTTGAGTCCTGTGCAAGAGGGAGGGATTCAATGCTTGATCATTTGTTCATCCACATTGTGGAGGGCATTCATTCCTGGATGCTGTGAAGTGATTCAGTGCCCTGTACTGTTGTTCATGTCATGTGGATTTACAATTCTGGAGGCAATCTGAGCTGTGGAGGTTGCAAAACTGATCAAAGAAAATTTTGCAATCAATGTCCATGTTAGGTGTTTCCCATTCTTTGTTTTACTGATCCTGGGTGTCTTCATGTGGATGGCGTTGGTTTATGGGAAACTGCAGCCAGTCTGCGTAACCTATAAAGACACTGAAATCAAACACAGATGATCCCCAAAAATCCCCAGTCAGGACATGACTGTGTTTCTGTGAGCAAGCTGCTGCTCATACTCTTCCCTGTGTGTTTTGGAAGAGTAAATAATTCATTTAGAGAGAACTTGCTGATGTGGTGCAAATTCTTTAAAGTTTATAGGACATGGAACAACACTTATCTTACATTATTGGCTTAGAAAGTTTGATCAGGAACTTCAGGTCTCATTTGTCCTTTCTCTCTCTCTTACAGTTAGTCTCGTGGTGATTGTATTCTTGGCTCGGGGGAAGAGTGGTCTTTCTACATGCAGCACTCGCTATCTGTTGGCCATGGCAATGTCGGATCTACTGTTCATTGTTTTATATGTTGGCCTTCACCAATTTCCACATTATTATTACCCACCGTGTTTCCTGGATATCGTTCCTGTATGTGGTGTTATTTATGCACTGAGTTGTTTGACCACTGATTGTTCTGTCTGGTTCACGGTTGCTTTTTCTTTTGATAGATTTGTTGCCATTTGTTTTCATCAGACAAAAGTTAAATATTGCACAGAGAAAACTGTGACTAAGGCTCTAGCGGTGATCTGTATTTTCTTTTCTTTGAAGAACATTCCCAACTACTTTCCATTTAAACCAAGACAGATCATCAACAATGTTCCATGGTTTTGTTATATCAGCCACAGTTATTTTAAAAACAGTCGGTGGACAAGTTTTAGACATTTTGAACATTTTTTAACACCATTTCTCCCATTCATTTTTATTCTATTTATCAACGTTCTGACTGTCAGGTACATCTTCGAGGCCAATAAATTGCGTGAGGGACTGAGGGGTCAGAGAAAAATAAAGAGTGACATCAAAATAGAGAGGAGAAAGAAATCTGCGATTTTACTCTTTGCTATATCTGTCAGCTTCATTCTTCTCTGGTTGGTTTATATTTTACATTTCTTTAATGTTGGTTATTCCTTGGATTACTTTAATTCTTATCTCTTCAGACGAGTTGCATTTATGCTGCGGAACCTGAGCTGCTGCTCAAATGCATTTATTTATGTGGTGACACAGAAAAACTTCAGAGACCAGTTAAAGTATGCAGTGAAATATCCTGTTATAAACATAATTCAGTTGATGAATAAATCCAAGAAACTAAGAGCCAACATTATCTGCAGCAGGAGCAGTGCACGTGAGGATGGACAGAAAGGAGAAGGGAAAGCAGCAAGATAACACTCCTTTCCTAACAGGCAAGGAATGACTCCATCTGAGAAAGAGACTGCAGGAGCAAAGCCAACGTAACGTGCTGTTAGCAATGAGTAACAGTTAGTAGAAAGCTGAACAACAAAAGCGTAACTGAAGGAGGTATGGGATATGCCCAGAAACATATCCCAAGGAATCACTTCACAGCGAGTGAACCGGTTGTAAAATAAACTGGAGGAAAGTACCATTTTTCACTGCAGGCCAGAGTGGAACAGCAATGACAGGGCCCTGACCACTCAACCTCACTGAATTCTCTGACCCACACATCTGGACAAAAGTTACAAACAATCCATCATACACATTAAATAATATATCCACATAAAAATGTGTATTTTTATTATAATTGTATTTTCAGCAATAATTTGTTTCTCTGCTTCTGTTCAGTGCACACTGGCCTGATGCTGATAGCCTTCCTTTTCTTGATTTGTTTCTTTCCATGAATCATCTGCTCTGTCTTTGGAGAAATCCAAGCCCCAGTCAACAGTGTAATGACACGTGGTAAATCCCTCTGCTAATTAACTAGCAACACAGATAAGATTCATCCCGTGCTAAACTCTGTTAAAATTCGAGAGGCAAAGAACTATCCCAAAAGTCATTATTTAAAGTAAAAATTAACAACGGTATTTTTGAGTCCAGCAGAAAATTAGCTAACAACTATTTGCAACCCCTTTCTCTTAAATGTATCGTTCACATACCTCCCCCCCCCCCCCACCCACCAACAATACTAGTCTGTTTTTAAAAAATCCCGATTACAATTTACAGAAAAATAATCACATTTGAATACCAGTCAGCTTTACTGAATTTCCTCAGTATGTTCCTCTGCAGTTTCTCTCTCCAGGTCAGTTTCGATGTTTTTTTCTCTGTGAAAACACCTTCTCCAGACAGCTACCTCTCAGAGAGCTCTTCCAAGCAGCCTACACCTGTTGGTCTTTAGGCAGTTCTTTTTGTCACTCTGGGTAACTGTTCAAACTGGCTGATATTTATACCCCAAAACATCAGATCATTTAATCGTTTGATCGGTTTTAATATTATCAAAATTCTAAATTCAAACTTGATTGGAGTTTGGAATCTTGGGACATAATTTAAACTGGCTGCAGGTGAATTTGTTTTTGTTTCATTTCAACCCAGCTAATCTAGCTATTCAGACCAAACATTACAGTGTTACCTTGTTCTGGACACTCTGTGCTTCTCAAAGTCCTTGCTAGTTTTTCCACTCTCTTAAAGGTATAGTATCCCTACACCTTGATAACACCTCCCAGCTTAAGAAAAAATGAAATATCATAATGAAAAGTTGGCTTCTTTTTTTCTCTCTAATCCTTAACTGCACATATGACTTTAATCTAAGTTCATATTAACTTCAACATATATATAACATTGAATAGATGTATCTTTTCTGTACGTTATCAGTTAAATCCACAATAATGCTTCTGCAACATAATGTCTGCAACATAAGACTCCAATGAAACAGTCTCATATTCTTGTCTTTAAAGCATTCCCAGAATGTGAGAGGATAGTGATCTGTGACACATTGTTTGTGACAGGCACGTTAAAATGTAAGGTGAGTATCAAACTCAATAGTACTTTTTTGATCATGAAGTATTTCCCTCTGGTGGATGTTGATTTCTTTGAAAAGTAACCAACTAACTGTCCAGTCAGTTATGAAGATGTGAGTATACTGTATCTTTAAGAGAGTGAAAGCTAGGCTAGAAGTGACAGCATCAAGTGATCTCAATCAGACACAATCTAACATGTGGTCTTGCTACGGGAGGAGTTGGTTGTCTGGAAATGACAAAGCAGATTCGATTTCGGACAAACAGTTTAAAATTATACCCGAAAATACCAAACTCCAAACAACGCTGAATTGAGTATGTTGACAATTTTAAAAGCCAATGACACAATCCGATGCTTTGGGATATAAGGCCAGCAGAAAATTGAACATTTGGGAAGAGAACTGCCTCAAGACCAACAGTTATATGCTGCTAGTCAGACCTCTCTGAGAGGTATCTGTCTGGAGAAGGGGTTTGCACAGAGAAAAACCTCAACACTGACCTGGAGAGCCAATCTACAAACTAAGATAAAGAGAAGATTCGACCGCTGGCTGGTTTTAACATTTCAATTTTTCTATAAAACTTAATTGGGGGTTTTCAGATTAGTATTATAGAAGTGAAGGTGAAAGATAGGCCAGAGGAAGGAATTGTAAATAGTCGTGAGCTATTTTTTCTCTTATTCTTTATGAAATACAGTTGTTAATTTTTACTTTAAACAGCTCTTAACAACTCGAAATTTTACAGATTGCTGCATGGGATAAATCTTTTCAGTGTTGCTGGTTTAAATTAAGCAGGAGGGTAGGGACACAATGCCAAATGGGGAACAGGGTAGAACCCAGTACGAGACAGGGAACAGTGTAGGGACCCAGTACCAAAAGGGGGAGCAGGGTAGACCCAGTACCAAAGGGGGAACAGGGTAGGGACCCAGTACCAAAAGGGGGAGCAGGGTAGGGACCCAGTACCAACAGGGGGAACAGGGTAGGGACCCAGCACCAAATGGGGAACAGGGTAGGGACCCAGTACCCAAATGGGGAACAGGGTAGGGACCTAGTACCAAAAGGGGGATAAGGGTAGGGAACCAGTACCAAACAGGGAACAGGGTGGGGACCCAGTACCAAACAGGGAACAGGGTGGGGACCCAGTACCAAACAAGGAACAGGGTAGGGACCCAGTACCAAACATGGAACAGGGTAGGGACCCAGTACCAAACATGGAACAGGGTAGGGACCCAGTACCAAACAGGGAACAGGGTAGGGACCCAGTACCAAACAGGGGGAGCAGAGTAGGGACCCAGTACCAAACATGGAACAGGGTAGGGACCCAGTACCAAACATGGAACAGGGTAGGGACCCAGTACCAAACAGAGGGAGCAGGGTAGGGACCCAGCACCAAACATGGAACAGGGTAGGGTCCCAGTACCAAACATGGAACAGGGTAGGGACCCAGTACCAAAAGGTGGAGCAGGGTAGGGACCCAGTACCAAACATGGAACAGGGTGGGGACCCAGTACCAAAAGGGGGAACAGGGTGGGGACCCAGTACCAAACAGGGAACAGGGTAGGGACCCAGTACCAAACAGGGAACAGGGTGGGGACCCAGTACCAAACACGGAACAGGGTGGGGACCCAGTACCAAACAGGGGGAGCAGGGTGGGGACCCAGTACCAAACAGGGGGAGCAGAGTAGGGACCCAGTACCAAACAGGGAACAGGGTAGGGACCCAGTACCAAACATGGAACAGGGTAGGGACCCAGTACCAAACAGGGAACAGAGTAGGGACCCAGTACCAAAAGGGGAACAGGGTGGGGACCCAGTACCAAACAGGGAGCAGGGTGGGGACCCAGTACCAAACAGGGGGAGCAGAGTAGGGACCCAGTACCAAAAGGTGGAGCAGGGTAGGGACCCAGTACCAAACAGGGAACAGGGTAGGGACCCAGTACCAAACGGGGAACAGGGTAGGGACCCAGTACCAAACAGGGAACAGGGTAGGGACCCAGTACCAAAAGGGGGAGCAGGGTAGGGACCCAGTACCAAACAGGGAACAGGGTAGGGACCCAGTACCAAAGTGGGATCAGGGTAGGGACCCAGTACCAAAGTGGGATCAGGGTAGGGACCCAGTGACAAAGGAGGAGCAGGGTAGAAACCCAGGTGTATGCCCCTTGCATTGGTCTGCTGCAGAGAGAGTCTGTGATGTTTGTATTTGTAACTTAGCTTTTTGCTTTTCTGACTTATGGCTATACTGTGTAGAAGAAAGTGAGGTCTGCTGATGCTGGAGATCAGAGCTGAAAATGTGTTGCTGGAAAAGCGCAGCAGGTCAGGCAGCATCCAAGGAGCAGGAGATTCGACGTTTCGGGCATGAGCCCTTCTTCAGGAATGAGGAAAGTGTGTCCAGCAGGCTAAGATAAAAGGTAGGTAGGAGGGACTTGGGGGAGGGGCGATGGAGATGTGATAGGTGGAAGGAGGTCAAGGTGAAGGTGATAGGCCGGAGTGGGGTGGGGGCGGAGAGATCAGGAAGAAGATTACACGTTAGGAAGGTGGTGCTGAGTTCGAGGGTTGGGACTGAGACAAAGTGGGGGTAGGGAAAATGAGGAAACTGGAGAAATCTGAGTTCATCCCTTGTGGTTGGAGGGTTCCCAGGTGGAAGATGAGGCGCTCTTCCTCCAACTGTCATGTTGCTATGGTCTGGTGGTGGAGGAGTCCAAGGACCTGCATGTCCTTGGTGGAGGGGGAGGGGGAGTTAAAGTGTTGAGCCACGGAGTGGTTGAGTTGGTTGGTCCGGGCGTCCCTGAGGTGTTCTCTGAAACGTTCCGCAAGTAGGCGGCCTGTCTCCCCAATGTAGAAGAGACCACATCGGGTGCAGCGGATGCAGTAAATGATGTGTGTGGAGGTGCAGGTGAATTTGTGGCGGATATGGAAGGATCCCTTGGGGCCTTGGAGGGAAGTGAGGGAGGAGGTGTGGGCACAAGTTTTGCATTTCTTGCGATTGCAGGAGAAGGTGCCGGGAGTGGAGGTTGGGTTGGTGGGGGGTGTGGGCCTGACGAGAGAGTCATGGAGGGAGTGGTCTTTTCGGAAAGCTGATAGGGGAGGGGAGGGAAATATATCTCTGGTGGTGGGGATCAGCGCCCCTGTCAGGAATGAACTCAGATTTCTCCAGTTTCCTCATTTCCCCTCCCCACACCTTGTCTCAGTCCCAACCCTCGAACTCAGCACCGCCTTCCTAACCTGCAATCTTCTTCCTGACCCCTATACTGTGGAGAGCCATGATGTAATTTCTTTTCCTCATTTCTCTATTCTGTAAATAAGGATTGTACCAAGGTACTCTGTACCTCAGATAGTGCTGTATAAACTGTTCACTGGACTCACATCAGCACATGGAACAAGAAAGCTTATTCAATATGTTTTGATAGAGAGAGAGTGGAAGAAAGAACAAGAGGGAGAGAGAGAAAGAAAGAAAGAAAAAGAGAGGCTGCCAGAGAGAGAACAGAAGAGTGACAAGAGGAGGGACTGTGTCAGGAACAGACACAGAGAAAAAGAGAGAAAGCAAATAGAGCAGGAGGCAAAGAGACAGAGAGAAAAGGGAGAGATGTAAGTCAGAGACAAACAGCAGTTCAGGAAAGACACAGTGAAATGAAGAGGTGAGTATCACGATTGTTCTGGGTTCCATCTCTCTCTTTCTCTCAGTGGTTTCTCACACTCCCTCTCTCCCACAAGGGAAGAGCATGCTCCTGGGATTTGCATCAGCTCGACACTGACTCAGGCAGGGGGTGAAGGGCACCCCCTACACCCTACAGGGGGTGAAGGGCACCCCCTACACCCTACAGGGGGTGAAGGTCACCACCTACACCCTACAGGGAGTGAAGGTCACCACCTACACCCTACAGGGGGTGAAGGTCACCACCTATACCCTACAGGGGGTGAAGGTCATCACCTACACCCTACAGGGGGTGAAGGCCACCACCTACACCCTACAGGGGGTGAAGGCCACCACCTATACCCTACAGGGGGTGAAGGTCATCACCTACACCCTACAGGGGGTGAAGGTCACCACCTACACCCTACAGGGGGTGAAGGTCACCACCTACACCCTACAGGGGGTGAAGGTCACCACCTACACCCTACAGGGGGTGAAGGCCACCACCTACACCCTACAGGGGGTGAAGGCCACCACCTACACCCTACAGGGGGTGAAGGCCACCACCTACACCCTACAGGGGGTGAAGGTCACCACCTACACCCTACAGGGGGTGAAGGCCACCACCTACACCCTACAGGGGGTGAAGGTCACCACCTACACCCTACAGGGGGTGAAGGCCACCACCTACACCCTACAAGGGGTGAAGGTCACCACCTATACCCTACAGGGGGTGAAGGTCACCACCTACACCCTACAGGGGGTGAAGGTCACCACCTATACCCTACGGGGGTGAAGGTCACCACCTATACCCTACAGGGGGTGAAGGGCACCACCTACACTCTACAGGGGGTGCAGTCACACTCGGAGTATTGTGTACCGCTCTGGTCACCACATTATGAGAAGAATATGGAAACGTTGGAAAGAGTAGAGTGAGATTTTCCAGGCTCCTGCCTGGTTTGGAGGGACAGTCTTATGAGGAAAGGCTGAGGGACTGGAGGCCATTATTGTCAGAAGGATAAGAGGTGACTAAATAGAAACATACAAAACGATTAGAG